>NW_008478660.1:0-1777 GCF_000622305.1 Nannospalax galili
TGGAACCACCTTGAACATGATTGTCCCACAAGACATAGCCTAGAATGACAAAAGGGAAGAATGGCAAATCATGGAGCTAGCAGGGTTCCTACAGTTCAGTAGATGGAGCTGAATGTGTCCAGCTCTAATGGTGACATCCTCATAGTGACTTTCACAGTGGTCAACAGCTGACTGTTACCACCCAGTAATGGAAATTAGGAAGCAATTTAACCATGTGTCTGTCCCACTGTAGGGCATCAGAGTCACTGGCTGCAAAAACCCACACTGGGGTGGCTTCTCCCCAGGACTCTCCAGCTCACTGCTGGCAAAAACACATCACTCAGTGAGGTCTCTTTCCCACAGACCCCAAGGAAGAGACAAAATCATTTACTTCCCTCCTGGCCCGTCAGGCAGTGAGTATTTCCTGAACACCTGCTTCTATACCAGCTGCCCCAGTGTGATAGGGAAGATAAGGGATTCTTAAGTCTTCTGGGAGAATCAATAAGCTTCCAAACTAAAAATGGAGATGGAGAGCCCATCAAATGGATGGGAGAGAAGAAAGCATTCTGGCTTGTTGTGAGAGCTAAGGATCATCCTTTACACACACTGTGATAGACATCAGAGATTAACAAGATCATTCTCATTCTTATGAACTTCCCAATTCCATTGTCCTGGCAACTCCCCAGCCTCCAGTAGGAGGCTGGGACAGAGACCTGCTTGTTTACCTATCTGTGGCTGATGTACTTCACATTCCCTTTGCAGATCCTTCCACACCACACAGTAGCTTACAAAATCCTTAGGTGTTCTATCTCTATTCCTTATAACTTTCTACCTTTGTCTATAGGTCATCACTGGGAAAAATCTAGTTTCCTCAGGCACCCAGTTTGAAAGCCAATGGCTCAACTACTATATAGTCAACCTCAGGCCTCACCCTGTGTACATGGGGCAAGATGGATATTGCTGTGCTGCTGCGGGTAAAAAGTTCCAAACTGTCAATACAGGGGGATGGCCTGATGGGTAGAATGGGAACTTGAGGCAAAAAGTTCATATACTCAGGCTATAAATTCCCAGCAACAACCATCAAGGAACAGGAGCAGAGTCAGGCAAGGAGGCCCTTCTGCCCACATGTTGCCATCTGGAGATTCCTTTCTCCCTGTACCCAAAGCTACCCAGAGAAAGCTGTTCAGATTTCAACTGTATAAACATATTAGGGGGTAAGGGAAGGTTTGCTCAGGTTCAAATTGTTCTCTCAAACTTTTCTCTGCCTATGCTCAGTTTCCCATGGAGCACCCCTGGTGATGAGAGACCTGGACTATGGGTCTAGTGATCCTCTGGAGGATGAGTTTAGGAAAGGATGTTTCCCAGCCTGGGCCTGAACTTCTCAGGGATAAAGGAGAGAAAGGTTGAAGAGTGACATGGTAACAGACAAGGCCTAGGACCTGGAGCAGAAAGCTACCGAGAGAGACTCAGATCCCCATCACATCCCCAGCACACACCATGGGGGCTAGGCATGTCACAAGTCACTAACAAAAAGGCAAAGAGAAGACAGTTGCCAGAAGATGGATCACTTGCTCTGGGTCCAGGCCCTCGACTGAAACTCCATTCACTTCCACCAGTTTGTCTCCAGCGTATAACAACCCTAGGTAACACAAACAGAGGAAGGGTCCAAAGAAGTAAAACAGAGGTCACTCTCCCAATGACTAACATGCTCATGAACCCAAACATGGTCTAATTTTAAATAAAAAATAAGCTGGTTACTCCAATTTATAGCACTGCAGATATGTGTGAGTAGTTCATT
>NW_008478661.1:0-1777 GCF_000622305.1 Nannospalax galili
AGGGAGGGAGGGAGGGGGAGGGAGGGAGGAGGGAGGGAAAGGGAGAGAGGAAGGAGGGTAGGAAAGGGGAGAGATGGGGAGGGGAGGAGAAGAGAGGGAAAAAAGAGAGGGAGAAGGATGTAAGGAAGAGAGAGGGAAGGAGGGGAGAAGGCAGAGGGAAGGAAAAAGAGGAAAGAGTGGGGGGAAGGAGGGAGGAGATAGTGGTAAGACAGTCTGCAAAGGAGAATTTTTGGGTCTATCTGCCATTAGCACGCAGCACATGTGTGGACAGCCCAGGGGAATTCCTGCAGAGCACACAGATGTCAACAAAAGCCCTTCTCCTAGTCTAAGATGCCCCGGTGTGGGGTACATTTTGCTTTGCTCCCTGTTCCTAATTCTTGGCATGAAAAGCACTGATAATCTTTCATCTTTTACTTCAGTAAACACAGGTTGATTGCCAAGTCCATTGCCAGGAACTGGAGATGAGCAAGAATGTTTCCCTGAAGCCCCCAAGAAGCTCCTGGGGACAGAAACCCACAAACAAGTAACACTATTGATAGTAATCTGTGCTCAGAGGAGAGGCAATGTCCTGGAGTGGGATATGGGGGCAGAGGGTAAACAGCACTATGTGGGAAAGATACAAGAACCGAGGTGGGGTTCAGCAGGCTCAGAGGGAAAGGGGAAACAGTCCTTCAAGTGGTTTGGATTTTACATCACGCTTAATGATATAGGAAAGAAAGCCAGCATGATCAAATTCTTCCAACTTAAGAGAAGGACAGAGGATCATTGAGGGGTCTTCTGACCTGTAGAACTGGGAACGTGTCTCCCCATCTGCCCCAGAACCCCAAGGTCTGAGAACCAGCTTAAGAGATCAGTAACACACGCTGGAGTGTGAGTGTAGCTTTTGCCTTCTTGTAAGTTTCCGCTGGCTTGGAAACATGGACAGAAGTGGCAACCAGTCTAGATGGCAGAGGGACACAGGCATGGCTTATCCTCAGGACTGACTTTGGGCCCTGGCTCTCAGGACCTTGCATTAGGGCCGATGGACAGATTTTGGACACACCTTTATGCTCCCTCCCAAGCCATATCACCTTCCTCATGTCAGCCCTGCTGTTATCTAAGTTTCCTTCAAAAGAAAATAAAATTCTTATGTGTCTGTCGCCACAGCTCCTTGGAATGAGAAATGGAAGGTGGGGCATCTTTGAAAGAAAAATGGCAAGACAGATAAAGTATTGGGTCACCACAAGGTGTTGGCATGTGGGAGCCTAGTTGGTCTGCCTGCCCTTCCTTATTTATAATATGTTTTAGTCACTATTGATGTTTCCAGAATTTGGGGCTTGGCATGAAAACCTGACAACTCTCCCCTGGAAGCCCGGGATCCTGCAGTGCTGCCAGTACCCTGAGTAAACAGGGGGACAAAGGCATTCCATGGGACCCATGGTAAGCCATCTGTTTGCAGGGGTGACAAGTGAAACTGGCTCCCTTTGGACCTGGCCGGTGGAGGCATGGTGATGAAGCAGGGGATCTGCCGGCTTGTTTGTAGAACCTGCCCAGGAAACTGATACCCTCCCAGAGTGTCCCTTCATTCCTGTGTCACTTTAGATGGGCCGGCCCCCACCCATTGTCTGCACAAGCTGATGCTGAATGGGGTAACCTAACCCACAAAGAGATAACTCTCTGCTGTGTGTGTTCACATTCACAGCTGGCAGTTCCCATGAAGGACCCGGCTCATTTCCCAGGCCTCTCACTCCATTAACAAATTGATGGCAAAATCTGAGATGATTCTGAACCAAAAAAA
>NW_008478662.1:0-1777 GCF_000622305.1 Nannospalax galili
GGCACAGATATCGTCTGTCCAGCCCATCCTGCCGCCCCCATGCCCAACCACCCATAGGTGTCACTCACATAGCAAAACAGGGACTCAGCCACACGGCAGCTATTGACTCAAACGCGCCTCCTCATTAGGGATGTAATAATGTATAAAATGGGTTCACCGGGCATACACCCCAGCCGAGGTGCTTACATTAATGAGGACATGGATCAGCAGCACAATGAAAAGATTTCAAAAGCATTTCATCCAAAAGAGACGATCCTATTGGAATCCCGCGCTCAGTAGACAGTCAGTGTGGAATCCTTCAGGACACAGCCCCTCAAACCCAGCAGAGAAGGCAGGGCAGACCAGGGACAGCAGGGATGCAGAGCTCAGATAATCCACTTCACCCCAGTCCACACCCACAGAATCAGGAAGAAAAGAATGCAGAGCGATCAAAGGAACAATAGATGCCAGGGCACTGTCCCGACCAGACAGGAGCGAGCAGGGCTGACATCCAGGCCCCCTCCCCACTGGGACCCGTAAATCCTTCCTGTGTATGGTATATATGGACACGTGGGGGGGGGTGGCAGGAGTCTGTCAGTGGCCAGTCCAGGCTGGCTGGTCCCCGCAAGTCACACAGGGAATGGGTAAAGACCTCCACTGAAAGCTTTTCACAGGGCTGCACTGGAGGCTCAGCTGTGTTAACTCTCCGTCATCCCACAGTGACCCTGGGATTGATTCAGTCCTGTGATATCACCCTCAAAACTAAAGTCACATAGAGAACTGCCCTCCGCAGCCTCCACCTGCCCGGCTCTGCCTGAGGAGTGGGGTTTGCAGGGAGAGCCTGGGTTAAGCCTGCGGAACGAGGACTTAAAAGGCTTCCAGGAGCTTCCGGCAAACAGCCTGAGGATGTCACCCAGCGCAGCCCCGGACCAGAAGCTTGAGAAAAATCAATACTGACTCAAAGGGCAGGCTGAGCCTGGATTAGCCCAATTGCCAGCTCCGTTGAGCAGAATCCAAGCTCTTGTGCTTTCTCGAAATCAGAAGCGATGACAAGAACTGGTGTTATTACCAGGGCATCTGAGCCGCCTCAAACCAAGCTCCTGTCCCTTGGGCATGGCCTGACTCAAGAACTGGTGCTATTACCAGGGCACCCAAGCCACCTCAAACCAAGCTCCTGTCCCAAGGGCGTGGCATGGCTCTTGTGGGAAGTGGGGACTGCTCTCCATGACAGCAAGGACATCTGGATTTGCCCCAGCCACAGTCCAGGGCTCTAGTCTCGTTCTCAAAATGTCACCAGGCCTGAGATAAGGCAGCAGGAATGTCACAGAGTGACCTGAAGACAGGCTCTACGTCACCTCTGTTCAGACCTCTCTCCAGGTCCCTAGCCTAGGACCAGCCAGAGGACCCAGGACTTCTGTCCTGCTGTGCGATGTCAGGAGTGACTAATGTGGAGTGACCCCCTTCCTCACGGCCCTCTCCCCAATGGTGCCAGAAACTATCCACTCATAAGTCACCTCTGTGGCTGCTGTCAGCATCCCTGGTACTCTAGTTTGGTTTTCTGTTGCTGTGATAAAACACTGACCAAAAGCCGTTTGGGGAGGAAAGGTTTATTTGGCTTACAGATTACAGTCCATCACTGAAAGACACCAAGGCAGGAACTCAAAACAGGAGCCTTCAGCAAGCAGAGACCATGGAGGATGATGTTGACTGACTTGCTCCCCCTGGCTTGCTCAGTTGTCTTTCTTATACAGCCCAGGCCCACCTGCCCAGGGATGGTATCACCCACAGTGGGCTGGGC
>NW_008478663.1:0-1777 GCF_000622305.1 Nannospalax galili
CATCTCTCCATCCCCTAATTCAGCACTCTTGATGTTTTTCTTCTATTATACTGTAGAATAATCAGTGTCCCTGCTCCTACCTGAGTCCTTTGGATCTAGATTTAATCTTCTCTCTAGTTATCACTTTTGGAATTTTCTACTCTCCCTGATCAGAAACATTTCTCAAATGAACAGCTCTAGTGCATGAAAATACTGTGGCTCCAAACCTGGCCATCATAATAAACGATAATAATTGATTTAGAATATTAACGGCATAGCAGTGGCTAGGAGGTGCAATGTTAAGTAGATGAGCATAGATGTGAGGTTATAATGAGCACATGTTTACGGACAACAAGATTTAGGTCTGGGGTAACCAAGGGGCTGTAAAAGTTTCTTGATGGATCTTGTTTTCTTGTATTCCAGAGAGTAAACGTCTCCATGGCAATGGAAAACCACAGCGCTGTCAGGGAGTTTGTTCTTGGTGGGCTGTCTGTTGATCCCTACGTTCAGGTTGTCCTCTCTGTGCTATTCCTTCTGATTTACCTCCTCACTCTGTTGGGGAATGTCTTGCTGCTGGTGGTGATCACAGCTGATTCTCACCTCCACACACCCATGTACTTCTTCTTGAGACAACTGTCCTTCCTAGACCTCTGCCACTCATCTGTCACGGCTCCCAAGATGCTGGAGAATCTACTTTCTGAAGAGAAAACCATCTTTGTAGAGAGCTGCTTGGCTCAGGCCTTCTTTGTGTTCGCCACTGGCGGCGCTGAAGCCTGTCTGCTTGCTGTGATGGCCTATGACCGCTATGTTGCCATCAGCTCCCCTCTGCTCTACAGCCAGGTGATGAGTAAGCAGCTCTGTGTGGGGCTCGTGTGGGGGTCCTGGGGTCTGGCCTTCGTTGACGCGCTCATCAATATCCTTCTGGCTGTCAGTTTAGTCTTCTGTGAGGACCAAACTATTCCCCACTTCAGCTGTGAGCTGTCTTCTCTCTTCCCTCTGTCTTGCTCCAACACCTCTGTCAACTTCACAGTCCTGCTCTGCTCCTCTGTCTTTCATTTCTTTGGAACTCTTGTTTTGATAGTTTGCTCTTATGCCCGCATTATATCCGCGGTCCTGAGGGTCAGCTCCAGCACAGGCAGAAACAAGGCCTTCTCCACCTGCTTGTCCCACCTCACTACTGTGATCTTGTTCTATGGCTCGGGCTTCATCAGCTACCTCTTACCTGCTTCAGGTTCCCCCCTGGAAATGGTCTTTTCTTTACAGTACAGCGTGATCACGCCCATGCTGAATCCCCTTATCTACAGCCTGAAGAACAAGGAGGTGAAGGCAGCTGTGAGAAGAATGGTCAGAAAATATTTTCAACCTGTTCTGTAGATGATACAACATCTTGGTGAGACAGATAGGGGACCGCAATGCTACAGGATCAAAGAATGACCTTGAAGTGTCATGGCATTTGGGACCACTGGAGAGACCACAGACTCAATTTGGGTCAAATTAGCCAAATTTGTGAAAGCTGCAGTTGACTGACTGTCTCCAGATCGAGATAAGAATCTGAAGTGAAGCTGTGAGAGGAAAGGTATCTTTCAAAGGCAGAAACCACAAGTTGCTTCATTCCTGTGGTATTGGCGATTGCAAGGATAGTGGACTCACACTGACTGACCCTTAAATGCAGCAATGAGCAAGTTTACCGAAGACAAAACAAACAATAGTCATTTCCTTGACAGATGTAAACCGTGAGGGTAAGGGGCTTTCTGGTTATTGTTATTTCAGCATATTGCTAAGAATAATAGGGTATTTT
>NW_008478664.1:0-1777 GCF_000622305.1 Nannospalax galili
CTTGGATTTTATTCTTTGAGAATTTCATACATGTATACAATAAATTTTAACTCCTTTCACTCATATTATCTCCATTATCATTCAAGGGTTCCCTCCTGTAGATAGGACCTCAGATCCAACTTGAAATAATAGTTATGCCATTATTGTATCTATGGGTGCATCTTATTTGGTAAGTCAGTATTATAGCTTGCAGGATTCACATCAGGGTAAGAGTGTTTATGACTTCCCCCACCTTCCCACTCCTACCTGCATACCCATCCTGCATACCACTTCCCAACATTATCAAGGGAAGAAGCTCCCATCTCAGTTCTAGCTTGACTTCTCTATGTCCTGGTACTGAAGTATGTAGTCTTCATCAGAAGGTCTTACTGTCTAGTTCTTCTAAGCAACCAAGTGCAATGGCAATAGCCTGCATGGCTTAGGGGGCTCCAGGGCATCCATGACCAACCACTCCTAGGGAGGTACTGCAACACCTGGCACTGAATTTTTTTTTTCATTCAGTAGCCAATGACTTCTGGAAGGGGCATTTTCCATCCACTCTGAGGCCCTCTGTTCAATTTTTACTTTTTAAACTTACATTTTTAATAAGCTTACAGATTTCCATATGGTTTCTTCATACTCTTAGATTTGGTTACTCCAGTACCATTTCCTTTCTCTCTTCTATTCTCCAACCTCAGCCCTACCTAAACCTTTCCATATGCATTATCCCCTACCCCAATTTCATATCAAATGTGTTCTGTAGGTAATCTTAATAAATTCCCCAAGCTAGACTTGCCCTAGCCAGGGGGAGGAGAAATTTGTTCAAACCTCCTAAGGAAAAACTACTGTTTCCACTGCTGTTTTGGTGGCACCATCACCACTTGGTCCAACTTATCATTCTTCTAAATGAAAATTTTTAAGTTTTCTAAGAGGCCTACCCATTATTGATCTTGATTCCTCAAAGTCTATTCTCAAAATAACAGCTGAGGTTTTACAGTCAAAATGCAGTCAGAATGTACCTTCCCTCTGCTTCTATTGCTGCCTATGTGAACACCAAAGCCCTGTGGTGGTATTACACTGTGATGTTCCTCCAGTCCAAGGTTTCTCAGACCTAGTATTCTACTAAGCTCTTCCTATCAGTGTCATCCACGTCCATTTATTGCTCTTTAAAGTTTTTCAGGTTTTCAGTGCCCAAAGTCCTTGCACTAGATGCTTCCTCTGCCCTGAAGTTCCTTTCCGCAGATATCCAATAGGTTAATCTTTCATTTTCTCTAGAGATTTAATCAAAGTTTGCCTTCCCTAAACAAGCTTCCTTGTGAAATCTATTTTAAAATTACAGCTTCCACCTATTGACTCTTCTTAATCCCTTTTTCTAATTTATAGTTATTTAACAACTATCATAAGTAACCCAATATTTTACTTGTTAATTATTTTATGTAATTTATTGTTCATCTACTCTACCCAATACATAAAACTCTTACATTAGAGAAGATTTTTAAAGTTTTCCTTCCATTTTCCTAGCGGTAAAATTTCAAGGTCAGTCACTAAGCTCTGATCATCTAGATTTACACAAGTAACCTGGCCTTATCTTCTTCAATTTTTAAAAAATTCCTGGACGTATGTTACTTGGAGGCTCCTATTAAATACTACATTGATATACAAAACTGAATTATTAAGGAGAAGATGATAACAGAGGAAGAGACTGAAGTAAGTGGATTGGAAGAGAATTTAGGAGACCCAGAAAGGACTGGGTACATTCGGAATGTGCCCGACATAAAGAGTCAGAAAAAAAAAAAAA
>NW_008478665.1:0-1765 GCF_000622305.1 Nannospalax galili
AAAAAAGCCGTTGCTTGCGACCGAGGCAGAGGCCAGGACGCTGTGTCAGCTTTTGGGAGGGGGCCAGGGTGTAAGACGCTGAGGGGAACAGGTGGAAAACAGTAGACTGGGATTGACCAGAGAACAAATAGAGGGTGAGGGCAAAGAGGGAAAACGAGGGATGGGCCGGAGATAGAAAAAGCTTGGGTTCTTCAGGGGACTCGCCATTTCATTTTATGAAGTTGTCTAAGTTAGTTGAGGTTCGAATTCCAAAGTGGGGCCGGATTTGATGAGATTTTGGAAGTCAGCGGTTCCAAATATAGTGGGCGGAGACCTCAGTTGGTAAATGAGTAAAAGTGGCAGCTCGACGTCAGTTCAACCTAATGCTTTCAGGTTGTAGTAAGGCAAGCCAGCAGCGTGAACTTTGGATCACATTTTAGATTTTAGGCAAGGTGAGACCAAAAGTATCTCTTCCTGGCAGCAAGTTGCCGTGTGCTGCTGGGAGGGGACAAAAATATGAAATCTGGGGTCTGAAATAGGCGTCCTCTAGTTCCAGAGACCTGGAAGGCAAAGCCGAAGAGCCCCTGGGATTTAAAATGGCAAAGCCAAAGGGAAAAAAGCCCAAGGACCCAGGTCTGGAAAGGCCAAAGCCAGAGTCTTACCCTAATGAGTGTTGGATGCCCTGGTGCGTCAAAGGACGACTGCCTCAGCTATGGAGGCTGGAGGGGACAGAAAAGTCAGAGTTTTAAAGAACTGAAACTGACTTTACTCAGAGCGCCAATAAAGTCCCAGCATGGGATTTGCACCCCTCGCATCCGCAGAGTCTACAAAACACCACATCCCAGAGGGGGAGGTTTTCAGGTCAGGCTGACAGAGTTTCAGGTCAGTGCGTGCCACAGCTCTTCAGGGCCCTCTTAAGTTCAGGCCCTTGTCCTTCGGGCCTCAGCTCTGCTCAGAAACCGTGAAGCTCCTCGATATTGCATCCATCATTCCTGCAAAACCAGTATCACTGGGTAAATGCTGCCAGGTTTTACCACAGCTTTAGATGTAGCTGCGCCTTTTGGGGCCACAGCTTAAGAACCTCTTTGTGCTAAAATTGTGAAAGCATTTCCGAGGTAGTTGTTTCTGAGGAGCTGGAAAACTTTTCAGCTTTCTTCTCAGTTCAGATCTTCTTTCAAATAAATTTGCATTTTCACAACGTGGAGCATTTGAAGGGTAGTCTTGCCCTCAGGGACATTTCTATAGTTCCTGTGATGATCAGGGTGTTTAAGAATTACAACCTTTGTTTCAGCACAGGCCTTGGCTACAAAGTTGAAAGTTGTCAAACGCCTTTCATCCTTCATAAAATGTGCATTTTAAAACATCTTTCTGCTCAATTTGCTTATTTTCACTGCAGAACAGCGTAAGAAATATAATCATGCCGAATCCTGAATATTTCCTTGGCTTGAAATTTCCTGTGCCAAGTAAATTAGTCCATTACCTTTTAATTAAACTTCTTTCGGATCCTCACAACATGGAGAGAATGAAGCCATATTCTGTCTGAAATACCATTTGAATGGTCCCTATCCCAGTGCTCAATAGAGTTCTTCATGAAATCCCTGAACTGAACCTCCTGAGTTTACATTTCTCTCAGGATCTTTGTCTTTCAAGTTGCCCCAGAATGGCCCATTAAACTATTTCCAGCATGTTGTCTTTCTAACCTAAAGTATCAAACACTCCTACATATATATTATAAGCATATCTATCTATCTATCATCTATCTATCTATCTATCTATCTATCTATCT
>NW_008478666.1:0-1778 GCF_000622305.1 Nannospalax galili
TATGTAAAGCTGAATTGGAAATTTTATTAAAGATCATTTAATGTGGACTTTAAGCATGAAGATTAGGAGAAAGAGAGGCATCAGAAAGCAAAGACATACCCAAACATGGGTCCGTGCTTCCCAAGGGAGAGAAGCAGAAAGTAAGACAACTCGAATAAGGGCATGAGCTCCTCAGGGGAGAGTTCCAACTCATTGTCTCAACATCAGCTGTCAAGTAACATATTAAAAAGTTGCTAAGAAATCTCCTCCAACCCTTGATAAGTGAGATGAATGAGGTTGCTCCAGAAATGCCTTGGATGTTGTTATCTGACAAGGTAAAACCAAGTGCCTCTAGGATTAGACAGGGGTCTTGGATCTCTCCTTTTCCTGTAAGTAGGGTTTGTGGTAAGACTCCTAGAAAATTACAGGTTTATAGCTGGGAATGGAGAAAAGTCTTCAGCAGTCGCTAAGCGTGCTGGAATTCTCACTTCTCTGCTGGTGATGGGCTTCAACCAGATTTGGGGTGAGGGACTCATCTCCTCCTGTGTGCCCATAACCTTCACCTTTCTCTCCACATTGTACTCTGCATACCCATGTGACTGCTCCCTGTGGACAGCTCCACAGTGCTCCTTGACTGCATCCCGTCAGATCGCATAAGCAATGAGATTGTTGGTTTAACTTGCTTGTTTTGTTGGACTGACAAGAATTCTGAGGAAAAGCTATATTGGCTGGAGGGCAGGAAACTGGTAGATGCATGAAAAGAAGTCAGTGACCATCCAATGAGCTTTCCTGGCCAGCTTTCATAAGACCCTGGACTTGGTGGACATCTGGGACAGGAGAGGGGCGTTTGAGGGACACGCTGGTGTGGGTGCTCTGTTTCTCTCAGGGATCACACAGTCCTTCTATGGAGTCACAAAATGGAAACAAAAATTGTTTTCTGTCTTTTTCTTTTTTTGCTCATCTCCATGAGCAGAGAGAAATGCAAGTAATCAATGATAGAATGTGTGAATTTCAGGAGAGCCTTAAGCTTCATTAAAGGAAGCCATAAAGACATAAATTCGTTAACGTGGCCAACTGGTCCTAAATTGGCAGCCTGGCCTTTGCTCAAGCCTTATTAATTGGTCACTCCCCAGACTAAGAGAGACTGTTTACAGAGCCAACCTGTTTCCTTTAGTACCATAAGGTAACTTGCCTGTTCTTCCTGAGAAAATAATCTTAGGAAGAAGACTCTCAATTGTGCTCTTGTGGTAAACAAGGACACTAAACCCTGACACCAAGCAAATTCCTGCAGCTGCATTCAACAGAGTTCCTGTATAAGCCCAAACTGATCTGCCCTTCATTGCAGATGCCCTCATTCCTCAGAAGGGTTCATCAGCCCTTTGCTGGGTTCCTTGACTAAAGGAACATATTCCTTGCCTGTGGTAGGTCTGGCTCTGACTCATTTCTAAATTTTATATTCCTTCCTTCTTCCACACTCCTAAATCTAACAATCAATGCTAGTTTTAGACTGTTTTTGACCACTACAAGAAGATAAAAGGCAAATAAACCCCATGCCCTTAGCCTGTTCCCCATTAAAGGCAGGGCAGATATTCTCAGATATTCCTTTCAGTCCATATCCTGTGCTCTTGTGGCAACTACAGTGGCTTGAGCTGGAGTCCTTCTACAAATTGGGGCAGTTGCTCATCTACCCCAGCAAGTCAGTAAGAGCAGTCTCTCAGAGCAACCCATTCTCCATCAGTGCTGAAGCCTCAGTTAAAGCTTTGCTTGTAGTCTTTCTCTATCCTCTTTCTCTCTCTCTC
>NW_008478667.1:0-1776 GCF_000622305.1 Nannospalax galili
GTCTCCCTGTAGCCCCAGCTGGCCTGGAACTCACTATGTAGCCAGGCTGGCTTTGAACTCACAAATATCTGCCTCCCTCTGCCTCCCGAATACTGGGATTAAAGACGTGCACCACCATATCCAGCTTATCACAACTTTTTAGGGGATAGTTTAGTAGTTTGGAAAGTATGCTTAGCCATGAGAAGGACTGGGGCTCAAATCTGTGTCCTTCATTGATCTGTGGGACCTTGGGAAAATTACTCATTATCAAGAGTCTGATTTTTCCTTTACAAAATGAGGGTAAAAATACCCACTTTTAAAATAAATCTGATTAAGGTGAATAAGATCATATAAATCATTTACAAAATGAGTTTTACTCACAGTAAGCACGCAGTGAGTTAGCAAAAATCTTCTAGAAAGTTCTGTCATCACTAAAGTCTTCAGGAGGGAATTCAAGGAACCACACAGAAAGGCCAAAGTGGGTTATAAGTAGTGTCTGTGTGGCCTCCTTATTTCTCTGGCCTCCCAAGAATGTCTGCAGACTTCTTGGTTTTGAGTCTTTCTACCTAGCAGGGCAGCCTTGAGCTCACATCACAATCCTACCTCAGCCCGCAGAGTGCCAGGACTAAGGGTATGCATACCACTCCCAGCAAATCAGCAGACTGTCATCCTTTTGTGAGTCCCTCTTCCATCTTCCTAGCTCTTTTCTCCAAGTCCCCCTTTGTAATGCCCTTGTACTCTCTAATGTCCTCATTCAGCCCACACCCATGGTCAGACAGGAAGTAGCTGTTCCACAGGGCACCATGTCACTCATAGCCCTTGATTCTTCCAGGAAGGTGCACGGGACACTCATCTCCAAGGGGCTTGGTGGCTCTTGGCCTTTTCTTGATCAGGGACTCTGGGTAGGAGCTACATCCCCCCCAAAATACATATTCTCACATGCATACATAATTTGTATACAATGTCAGGAGCTCTTGGGCCCAGCAAGGCCCATCTGGTATCTCCTCGGTGTCTGGGGGACCTGGGCAGAACAAATTCCATCTTCAGTACTTTCTCAAACTGTCATTCCAGGGTCACCATGGCAGGAAAACAAGTCTCCACCCTCCTCCTTCCTGTCTTCACTGAATCAGGAGGTGCCAATATAAGGAAATAATCAATGCCTGAAGGAGGAAGAAGACACGGACATGCAATTGACCACCACTTAAACACAGCCCACAGGCCATGGAGAAATGGCCAAGCAGGTGCTTCCCAGGGATTCAAAGTATCAATGAATTGTCATGAAGGAAACATTGATGGCAATGAGGACTTTCTGGAATGGCAGAGGTAACCCCAGCGTGAGAAGATGGAAGAAAGGGGCCCCAGAAATGTTCTAGGTCTAAGGTGAAAGATCTCTGAAGACTGGCCATGCAACAATGAGAATACACTTCACTACTGACCTGCACACTTAAAATGTAAATTTTGCCATGCAGTGTGGTGCATGCCTTTAACTCAAGCGAGCACTTGGGAGATAAGTAGCAGGTGGTTCTCTGTGAGTTCAAGGTCAACCTGGTTACATATCCAATTCTGGGCCAGCCAGGACTACACAGTGGGGCCCTATCTCCAAAAAAAGTAAATTTTACGTGTTTCACCCCAATATCTTGGAATGTAACCTACACTGTGCTGGAGTTCACTGTGTACCCAGGCTAACCTCAAACCCAAGCTCCTTCTGCCTCTACCTCCTGAGAGCTGCAATTATAGTCATGTGCCACCATGTACAGGCTTGTATTTCACCACAAAGTTTTAAAATTACATTTTTTT
>NW_008478668.1:0-1778 GCF_000622305.1 Nannospalax galili
CAGGTAGGTTGGAGCTGGGACAGCCAGGGATGAAGGCTGGTCTCATGTGTACAAAGGCAAGCTGGGGGAAGGAAAAAGCTATGAGGGCTCCAGGGGAATAGACTGAGGAATTGGGTTGGTTTTGGTGCAAAGGATCAGGAAGTGGTGGGGAATCTGGACCAAGAGGGTAGGCCAGAGGTCTGGGGTGCCAAGAGAAGAAGTGGGCCAGTGATCACCCTAGGAGGGGAGATGGGATGTGGCAGGACTTGTTCTCTTAACCAAAATAAATACATGAGTCCATTTTAAGATCAGTAACTCCAACATACTAATCAAAGTCCACTAAGCACTACATTTTAAAGGATTTTCAACAGTCAATACAACTCCACCAACATCCACACACATATCAAGAACATCAAATTTGGGGAGAAAATTTCATATCAAGCACAATTCATAGCATTAAGCAACCCAAATAGCAGTGAAAGAAAAAAATCTATGGCATTACATATGTTTATAAATAAAGATACAAAGCACATGTCCTACCCCAAAATTATTTTTTCAAAGGATAATTCTACCAAAGCTTTCATTGAGTTCCACTGAAATTTTAAATTGCTGTACTGTGAATATTTACAATGAATTTCATTTTTGTTTTCAGTTAAAAAAGAGCTTTGCATTGATTAGATTATGATGTGAAAAAATCATTATTGGAGCCTAACTTTGATTTTTAATAGACTGTCTTTGGCAATAGTTAGTGGCATTTTGGAAGACTGTTTTATTTGCATATTTTTGTAAGAGCTCTATGACCTGTGGTACTAGAGTGGAAGATGGTTGACGAATGGACTGGAGAAACATTAGGAAGAGACTCAGCATCAATCACTAGTGACAGTACAAAGCTACTCCCACCCCAACAGCCTCTTCATGGTCCCTCTGACATCTTTGTTCCTGAGGATGTAGATGAAAGGGTTGAGACTGGGTGTGACAACAGTGTAGAAGCGGGCAGTGAACTTACCTTGGTCTTGAGAACTTTCTGTTGGATGCTGAAGATAAATGTACATGATTGGAATGAAAAACAGACATACAACCGTGAAATGAACTCCACAAGTCCCAAGGGCCTTCTGAAGTCCTGTGGTAGATCTCACCCTCAGGACAGCCTGAGCGATGGCCCTATAGGACATGAAAATAAGGATGAGAGGGATGAGAACAATAGAGCTTGTGACCAGCAGAGTCATCTCATTAGCATGAGTGTTAGCACAGGACATTTGGAGCAATGTAAGGACCTCACAGAAGAAGTGATCCACTTGGTGACGTCCACACAGGGAGACCCAGAAGGTGAGGAGGGAATGAAGTGCAGACTTTATAAAACCACATACCCTGGAGGCTGCATACCAACAGGTGGCAGAAATGAGGATTCCTGAAGACAGGGTAATGTAAGGGTTTGCAGACAGTGGCATAGCCATCATAGGACATCACCCCCAACAGGATGTACTCTTGTGGTCCCCAGTGCAAGGAAAAAGTAAAGTTTGAGCATGCAACCAGTGTATGAAATGGTCTTTTCTGGGCCCCAGAGGTTGACTAGCAGCTGTGGGGTGGAGCTGGTGGTATGGCAGAGATCAAATGTTTGAGAGGAAGAAGTACATGGGGGTGTGCAGGTGGGACTCCAGGCATGACAGGACCATGATGAACAGGTTTCCTATCAGTGTTAATAAGTAAAATATTAAGGTCACCACGAGGAGAACTACTTCCAAGTGAGGCCATTTAGAAAACCCCAGAAGGATGAAGGATTCTTCAGCGCTTTCACTGAG
>NW_008478669.1:0-1778 GCF_000622305.1 Nannospalax galili
GATGGTTTGTAGCTGCCATGTGGCTGCTGGGAATTGAACCCAGGTCCTCTGAAAGAGCAGTTAGTGCTCTTAACTGCTGAGCCATCTCTCCAGTCTCAGAAGACCATACAGTTTTTGTAGTGAAACATAGGATTGATTCTGAGTCCTGTAATTTAATAGCTGTATTGCTTTGGGCAAATCACTTATTCCCGAAAATTAGTTTTATTATTTGTTACAAGACGTCAGTTTTGAGTTACCGTTATAATAATAGAATTGTGCTGGCTTAAAGTTAAAACAATCAATTATCAGCTGTTAATGTAATGAACATGATAATTATTGTAAATCTGATAACATAATTTCATTCTTAAGAGGTTTGAGACCATGTTTTGGTCTATCCTTTTACAGTATTATGAGTAATGTTGCTTGTGTCTCCTCTCTGCTTTATTAACATTTTGTACTAGCTGGGGATGTAGCTCAGTTATGAGAGTACTTGCCTAACATGTGTTAAGTCCCAATTCTATCCCCTGCAGTATATAAACTGGGCATGATGGCTCACACCTATAACATTAACACTTGTGAGGTGGAGGTCATCTTTGGCTACATAGCAATTTTAGGTCAGCCTGGGATACATGAGACCCTGTGTCAAAAACAAATGGGGTGGAGAGATGTTTTAGTGGTTAAGAGTGCATACAGATGCTGCAGAGGACTAAAATTTGGTTCCTAGCACTCATATTGGGTGACTCACATCCACCTGTAACTTCAGCTCCAGGGTATCTGATGCTTCAGGCCTCCATGGATACCTGTATTAACCTATGCATAATTTCAAAAAAAAATCTATAAAACTAACCAACCAACCAAAAAAACAACCATTTGTACTTATGGGTATCATAGAACTTACCATATCTGACTGTAATTTTTTTAAATTAATTTCTTCTACTATTGAACTCTGAAAATATATGTGAAATAGCAGTTTGTCTTCGTACTTTGCTTATGGAGTTAATTAAAGAAGGTTGAATGCTTTGAACTCCCCAATGAACCACTTAATAGTCACATTAGATGTTTATGTTACTAATAATACCTACCTTAATTCCTGACACATATTCCTAATAGGTATTTGTGATCTCCCAGGAAGCTGATGTACTTTAATGGAGTATAATTTTGGAAATGATTAATTATAGCTTGATTTTAAAATTATGTAATTTTATTGCTGGAAGAACTGAAGTTCATATAGTATGCTTCTTCTGTTTTCTAGAAGACAGATTAGAGGCTCAAGGGGTCTAGGTGCTTCCTCTAATGACATACTGTTGGTTGGTGGCAGTATTTTTTATTTATAAGCCAGAGAATGAGAAGTACACCAAAAATCATTAAACTGAGGTGATGAGTATTGCTATTTAAGGAAAATTTAAACTTTTAAGTTTGCTTTTTTTGGTAAACTTTAATATGAGATTATTATGCTAAGAAAATCTAAAAATTTATTAGTTTTACCATTTTTGTGGAAATGATGAGAAACAGTAGTACAAAACTTTCTACTTTCCAAAAGAATAAAAAAGAGCATATTTCAAACTGTTAGCATTAGTGTCAAATGGAGCCTAGGGAGGTAGAAGTTTTTATTTATAGTATTTTGATATTTTTAGCTTTTACAGTGAATATGTAACTTAAAGAGGTCTTATAATGTAGAAAAGAGTTCTTAAAGAACCCATGGGAAATACAGGATAGAACAAAGTAGGTAGAAAAATATGAGATTAATCTGTCCTGATTGACCTTAGTTGAAGAGACCAAGTTTTTAGGAAACAAAAGTA
>NW_008478670.1:0-1735 GCF_000622305.1 Nannospalax galili
GAGTGTGTTACAAACTGCTCTGTTCTGAGACCAGTTCTCTCACTGGTCCTCTTCCATGGACTGTAAACACCTCATTGAAATGTGAGATAATTGGTGTGTTCTGAAGACATTCACCTTTCTTCTGATGTGCTTGGTATCCAAAGGGTCACTTTTGAATCACCTCAGACCCATTGCTTATCCCTAAGAACAAGCCCCCACCTCTCTTACTGGGAATCCTCATCTTCACTCTGGGGATGAATCGGGCTATTGGGGATGAACCAGAAGGACATTCTTTGCTAATGGATCAAGTCCTGCATTCAACTCTAGCCATTTCACAGATGGTGAAGGAGAACCAGAGGGCTAAGTCACTAGGGAAAACAAGGTAAGGGTGGGAGGAGGAGCCAGAAGTCCTGCTCTGGAAGGTGTGATTCCTGGCTGCTCCTGTTTCTGACACAGGACAACACAAGCCTGTAAGAGCCACAAAGGACTACACCACCCCCGAGGGATCCCACAGGGAAGTAAGTGGCAGGCGCAGGGAACACAGCCGGGCCTGCGCCTGTGGAGTCCTCTGCCCAGGCAAGAGGCCCGAGTGCCTTTTATTAAACAGAAGACCATTCAACAATAAATACTCCTCACACAGGCCAGAGAAATTACCACGGTTGGCTCCTTCCCAGCCCGGCTGAGTCAGCAGGAAATCTGCCAAGGTGCAGAAAACCTTGTGTTCTGTGGGTTCCCCGTGTTGATATTTTTAAGACACAGGACTGGAAAGCCCAAATACTGACAAATGTGTAGACAAGCCGTCCTAATGGGTCCCAGGCCCTGGGAAGGGGTGAGTGGATACGTGAATGTTCCAGTGGCCTTGGGAAGGGGTCAAAGCAAAATTCCTGAGTGAGTTTCCTTATTTATGAAATGTTTGAAAAAATATGAACCCCTCAGGGCTGGAGCAAGCTTGAGATTTCCCAGGGGTAGAGGGTTCAGCAGGACCAGCATTAGACTTGAGTTTATCTATTTGTTTATGCACTCGCCATGCTTGGGGTTGGACCTTGGCTTTCAACATGCCAGACAACTGTCCTTCCACTGAGCTTCACCCTCAGCCCCGGACTTGAATTCAATCCTCTACCATACAGTGATGAGTTATCAACTATAGTACCCTGAGTGGGCATTTTCTCCTTTCTTGCCCTACCGCTGCCTTTACAAAACAGGGCACCAATAATTTTTCTATGCATCTTCAGGTTTAAGTACCTGACCCAAAGGACCAGACAAGCATGGAAATGTTTTTTAAACTGTAAAGCCCCAGAAAAAGTCAAGGTATGACCAGTTTTGGTACAGTTGTTACTGAGGCATCTTGCCTGGAGCAAGTCCTGAGCAGCAGAGGGACTTTGTTTATTTGCATTCTGCTTTTAGCTTTTCCATCAGGACTTTACAGAAGGGGGCTGAATACATGGAGTCAGTCATGTTCATAATTAATATCCCAAGAAAGAAGTACTCAAGTGCTGGACATATAGCTCGGTTGGTAGGATGCTTGCCTAGTATGTGTGAGGCTCTGGTTTCTATTCCCAGGACCACAAAACCAAGTGTGGTGGCCCAGGCCTGTAACCCTAGCTCTTGGGAGGTGGAGGCAAGAGGATCAGAAATTTAAAATCATCCTTGACTACATAGGGAGTTTGAGGCCAACCTAGGCTACATGAGACCCCATCTAAAACCAAAACAAACCAAAACAGCGCCACACACACACACACACACACACACACACACA
>NW_008478671.1:0-1778 GCF_000622305.1 Nannospalax galili
TACTGTTGATCTAGGTAGCAGCACTGGTTCCAGGTAGGTAAGGTCCCTTCAGAGCCCTAATAATTAAAGCATTTTATTAAAGGTCAGACCATGGAAGGATATGATATGTGCTTGGCCTATGATAAAAATTAATTCCTGAAATGATACTTGTTGACCCTAGGAAAGATCCTGACACTGACTTTGAAGACAGTAAGGTGAAGAATAATAAAAATATACATATGTGTGGCACTAGTCATAGAAATAGATATAAAAAGTTATTCCATATTTATTGAGTTGTAAGTATAAAACACTGAGATGGGCTCATGGACTAATGGACTTATACATACATAATACATACATAATACTTATACATTTAAAGAGTTTGATTATTTTAAGTGGATGGCAATCTAGACTAAAAGAAAAATTGGGAGTCTATTTTGGAATGTTATCCTCCAGGCATGACGTGGCTGTTACTCTTTTGAACTGTCAGCAGCTATGATTACCCTAAGGAGTTCCAAACAAGACTGGGCCTATTAACTTTCTCTCATAGGCTAGGAGAGGGGCTCATGAGGCCTCACCCTTCCAGAGGACATATATACAATGGGAAAGCTGCCCATGGGTTTTCCATGCTTCAGTAGGTTATCCCAATAAAATCATTGGTTCATCAAGCTAGACTAGAATCATTTCTTTGTTTCTGTTGGTATTCTCTCTGGGATGAGCAGATATTTATTCTCATCTCCTCAAAATAGTTCAGCAATAGTATTATTTCTTGTTAATAAATAAAATGTCATCTGCCTAAGAGTCAAGTGGAACTGACACTCAAACCTATACTTCTATGACCATAGCAACCTAACACCCAACATTAACTTGCCATTTTTGCAAACGTACCCCGTATAAGTTGAATTGTTTCAACTGCATACAACTAGGATCTATCTTAATCAAAAATGGGGTTTATGGGGAGCAATTCTCATTATTACAGAGCTGCTAAAGTCAGGGCCTGAGCCCAGCCACCCTAACAACTTAGACTTGACTACCTGCCTTCAATAGGCTAATTAAAGAGACAGATTAATTGTGAAAAGTAGATAAAGAAGAATTATTCAACATGGTCACATTGGGAAGAGTAAGAAAGAGTTTACTACCCCCCATGTCTGTCTTCCTCCAGAATGCTAACATGAGGTTTATGTTTGAATAGAGAGCAAGAGATGTGCATAACTGAGAAGTCATGGACAAGGTGTGGTCCTGCCCATCACGGGCCCATCATTGTCTTAGCTCAAGTCTTTTCCTCCAGGTTGGTCTCATAAGTTGTCAGAACTGTGAGAGATCTCTTTCCTGGAGACAAATTCCTCCTCTAGATGACCTCAGCCTGTTCCTTCTCCTAACATGGAGTTCAGGGGAAATTCTAATTCCTTAGGTAGGTGCGTTGTCTTAACAGTCTGATACCCCAAGAAAAAGGGGCATAAAAGTCTCTTTAAAATACCTTCTTATCTTTCAGGTAGTTTATCTCCTCTCAAAGAAGAATTATCAGAATACTTTGATACATTTCAGAACTTATGTTGAGATATTTTCAGAAGCCACATGACAAGAGAAAACAATGTACTCCATTGGGTAAGCCACACCTGACTTATTTTCATAGTCTAGTACTTCCTGATTGGGTGTTGTAGTAGGATATGCCACTGAACATCTTAGAGGCTCAGTGTCCACTTATCTAAATGAAGGTTAAATTATTTACTTTTTAGTGTGTATACACATTCACAATTGAGAGACTGTAATTTGTTCCCAAAATTGGAGCTGGGGGGTGG
>NW_008478672.1:0-1778 GCF_000622305.1 Nannospalax galili
ATGTAACTTGTTTTTCTCCAGCAGCTTTCTGAACTCTCTCTTTGCTCTGTATGCTTAGTGATTTTACTGTGATACAACATGGGTACGTTCTGATCTGGTCCTATCAAATGGTGCTGTGTATGCTTCTTACATCCGTACAGGTGTGTAGTTTCTTAATTTATGGAAATTTTCTGCTATAATCCTGTTGAAGATCTGGTCCTTGCTGTTGACTGGATTCTTCTCCTTCCTCCATGCCTATGATTCATAGAGTTCTTCTTTTCATGGTGTTCATGTCTTGCATTTTCCAGTCCTGTTGTTTGAAAGTTTTCCATAGTTTTTGCTTGAGCGGTCCATGTCTTCCAATTTGTCACCCGGGCTTATTTTCAGTTTTCCATTTCATTCATTCCTCTTATGAGGTTTTCTCCTGTTTTATCTCAAATTGACTTATTGACTTTTCAATTCTACCTTCATTTCAGCTTGAGTTTCCTTCAATATTTCTATCTCTTGTGAATTGGCTTTTCAAGTCCTGATTGTTTCTGTCATTTCAATTAGTGGTATGTTCATATTTCCATTAGCGTCAGTAAGGAGTTAATTCTTTTTTGAGTTCTTTGAAGCGTTTGCTTGTTTGTTTACTAAATCATTGAATTCTTTGATCGTATTTAGATTATTCTTTTAAATTTGGCATCCTGGGGGTCCTCTGGGTTCCTCTCACTGTAGTGGACTTATGTAGGACTGGTTTGTTTTCTTGGAAACATCCTGTGGATTTTTCATATTATCTGTGTTTTTGTGAAGTGCTTTGGGCATTTGGATTTCTTTTGTTGGTTCTGTGTCTGGTATGAGGGTCTAGTCTGCCTTATTTAGTTGGCATTCGTTTCTGTTTACATAGTTGCTGTGACTTTGCTACTTTTCTGCTTTCTGGTCAGGTATGAAGAGTTAGGTGGTGTGTCCCTCCCGTTCTCTCTTTTTTTCTAAATTGGTGGGACAGGGAGGTTCCAAGGCAGTTGGTGCAGAGCTCTGCAGTGGGCAAATGAATTCAAGACTGTGTGGATCCAGTGGCTGGGTTCCAGCAGGCTAGTGGTGGGTGGGTGGGGGGCGCCAAGACCACGGCTAGGGTTGGGACAGTGTGGGGAGGGTCTAATTATCTAGGCAGAGGAGGTATGGAAACTGAAGCAGGAAAATGAAGCTAATCTGGGTGTAGGGGGAGGAGACCGGGTTAGGAGGTTATCCATAGGTCCAAGGTGGGAGACAAGGAGTTGGTCTAGGCTGAAGGCTGGAAGGGGGACAGCATTGAAAGAGAGAACACAGCTGGTCAGGGTACAGGGAAACCAAGCTTCAGTGGGAAGGGTCAGACTCCCCAAAGTAGTCTGCAGATCTCAGGCAGGAAGATCAGGACTGGGGCTTTCCAGCAATGTAGGAGGGGAACAGCATGGGGAGGGTCTAACTGCCTAGGGAGGGTGGGTGTGGGACCTAAAGCAGGGGATGCAAGGTGTCTGGGTGGAAGGGATCAGGACACAGTGGGCAGGGTCTAGGTTAGGGGGATATCCACATTTCCAAGGCAGCAAGTGCAGGAGAGGGTCACGGCGCAAGGCTGGAATGGGACAATGTGGGGAGAGAGGGTGTAGTTAGTCAGGGTGCTGAAATGTACATACATCATACATACACACACACACACACATGCAGACACATACACACAATGCACACACACACATACAGACACATACACACAATGCGCACACACACACATACAGACACATACACACACATGCACACATACACACACATGCACACATACACACACA
>NW_008478673.1:0-1778 GCF_000622305.1 Nannospalax galili
ATTAAAAAAAAAAAAAAAAATTGAAGGCAAAAATACTTACCTTACCTAGTAGCTATGACAATTTGAAATCACACAGGAAAAACAGTTAACATGCTTCCTGGTAAATACCAGGTGTTCAATGGAAAGCAGCTATTATTACAGCTAGAATATTAAATTACATTTGCCATCAGCATAGACTTGCAGAAAATGAGATTCAGCCCTATTTATGCCCAAAAGCAATTTGTCCCCTATTAAAAGGATTTCAAATGTCAGCAAACAAAAGGGGAGAAAAGTCTTATTTTTTCATAACAGAAAAAGATACATAAAAGCTAAGAGACTGAAAGATTCAAACTTCACTAAAATGAACAAATCAGATGCCAAGTGTACATTGTTGATACTGTATTCTCCCCAATTTTGTTTTATTTTTACCAAAAGATAAACGTAGTAGAAACATGGAAATGAAAGGTGGAGGAGAAGGGAAAGCAGAAGACAGCCAGGAGAGCAGCAGTTGGGGTGCCCGCATGGAGTTAAGCAAAGTGGCCAAAAGATAAATTTAAAGAAAAAAAAAAAAAAACAGACAAGAGCTGCTTTCAATCCTACGAAAAGAATTTTTTAAATAAATTTCTGACTATTACTTTTAAAGCATTTTAAAAATATTTTACTATATTTGCTTATTGTTTATGTGTATATGTAAAAGTGTTCACGTGTGCTACAGCCTGTGTGGAGGTCACAGGACAACTTGCAGGAGTTGGTTTCTCTCCTTTCACCATGTGGGAACTGGGGATCGAACTCAGGTCATCAAGTTTGTCAGCAAGAGCTTTCACCAGCTGAGCCACCTCACTGGCCCTAAAAGAGCACACTTCATTCCACATTTGGCTTTTTCCTTGGAAGGTTCCATAGAGCCTTGACAAATTTGAATCTGTTTTTGAAGATACAGTACAGACAGAAGACAAGAGACGCAATCCAAGGTGGTCCCAAGTAGAGAACCTAGCAGACTATACTTGTCTTGAGGCAATATGAAAGCTCTCTACTTTTAATGTTAAAAGAAAACTGAAATAAAATATTCTGCACAGTAGTGATCAGTGAAGAGACTGTCAGTTTATGAAGTCCTTCTGGATTTATGTTATTTACCCTATTCACCTGATACCCACCCATAGACTCTTCTCTCTTGATGTTTTGTGATTTTCTTCTGCTGCAGGTGGCATGTTTTTCTTTATAAATCCCATGATGTTCTCTAAGATCTGAATTACATTTTTAATTCCTTTAAAGAAAACTCCTGTTTCTTCTGGCATTTACTCACTGTCACTACCAACACTGAAATATTATATTCAATTAAATTATCAATTTTCGAACTTTAAGGTCATATAAGTAATACATACTTAGTCATTAACCTATTCGTGGACCGGTTGTATTTACAAACTACCAGGAGAGAAAAATTAGTAAGTTGGAAGATAATTTTTTTTTCAACTATGAAGAATGTACCCAAAAGGGTCAAAGAAATAGAAAGCCCAGTCAGAGAGAAACACGACTGAGACCCTTTGTTCCAATTTCATTCTGCTGTTCTGATACAATATCCCGACCAAAAGCAAGTTAGGAGAGAAAATGGTTTATCTAACTTAAACTCCCAGGTCACAGTCCATCACTGAGGGAAGTCAGAGGCTGGAACTCTAAGGCTAAAACCATGGAGGAACACTGCTTGCTGGTCCACTCACAGATTCATGCTTGGCCATCCCTCTTCTGAAGCCCAGGACCACCTGCCCAGAGAATGGCCACCACCAAGGCCAGGCCCTCCTCCATCG
>NW_008478674.1:0-1778 GCF_000622305.1 Nannospalax galili
AGGCAATATACTCATACATGTAAAATAAAAATAATAAATAAAATATTAAAAGAAATGGGAAACCAAGAGGGAGTTGTTTCTGATGAAGTCTGTTTCTCCTTAACTCAGCAGTGATGACTCTATATCTTCATGTAAAGATGGGATCTCCTGAAATCTTCCCCCTCCACGAGGGCATGTTAACTGGTGTAACTATTGTGTGGGGCTTGTCTTTTTGAGGTTTTTAAAGTGGATGTATAATGGGTAACACTTCCCAACGTAAGACCAATGTAAGAAAACATGCAGCTGAAGACTTTTTTAAGAGAAATGGATTTTAGAAAGTAATATCAAAGATGCTTAGTTTACATTTATTTTTGAAGAATTATCTGCACACACATTCTCAGCACTGAAAGTTTACCTTGCTAGTAAATTACAGCAATGGCTAATAGTTTACTACACAGCCAGTGGAAAATGGAGTTGTTCCTGTGCAGATAAAAACGTCTGCAAGACTCAGGAAAGAATTGACTTGGAGGACAGAAAAAGAGATTCAGGGGCTGGAGATATGGCTCAGGACTGATGAGGACTTGCTCCTCGTGCAGAAGATCCAGGTTCAATTCTCAGCATCCATGGCGGCTAACAACCAAGAACCATGCATAACTCTGGTTGGCAGGTGATCTGACACCATCTTCTAACCTCTGTGGACATTTCTGGACACAGATGCACCAACCTACATGGAGGCTCACACATATAAAACAAAAATTATGCTTAAATACTTAAATATAATACATGTATTTGTATATGTTGTATAATATTTAAATATATACATAAATAGATAAATACAAAGAGATATAGATGGCCTCTGCCATGGCCAGATTCTTTCACCTTTTTGATGGAAAAAATGGAGTTTTGTAGAGGAACTATACATCAAGACATTAAGACTTTCGAAAAGGCAAAGAGAATCTGTCTTGAAAACATCCTCTGGGAAATGTAGTCCACGATTCCGGGCATGTATGTAGCATATTTTCTATCCCCTGATAAGGAAGGAAGAGAATAAACACTCAGAGGGCATGGGTGAGTGCACGTGGGCCAAGATACCTGTACTGACGATTAGCAAAAGACTGCACAGTGACCATCAACAGAGTACGGAAAAGTTAATCCACAATCTCTCTTTCCTTCTCTCTCTGATGAAAATTTCCATTTAGGTGTTTTAATGCTGACGCTGAAGCATCAGGGAAATGGAGAAAGAAAATTTGGATTCAGAGCCCAGGTAGCTGAACAGTAAGAAAAGCAGTTGCAAAAATATCCCAACGTGCTGGTGGGGGAGGGGGGACAGGCGTACAAGAAAGGATCCCCGCACTTAGAAAATGGGACAGAGGAAGTAGGTCACCTTCTGTTTTCTAGACTGGGAAGAAGGCTCTGTGACTCTCTTGGTAACCAAGTTAACATTTTGGAAATGTCTTGACCTTTCATATTCTGCACAGTATTAGGAGAAATATGATTTTGCTTATTGGACAAATAGTTTGATAGATATGCTTACTAATATTGATCAGAGGGGAACACTTTGGGGCTGGACGGTTGACTCAACAGTGTATAACGGCTGCTTTTATAGAGGACCTGGGTTCAGTTCCCAGCAGCACAGAACCATCTGTATTTCCAGTTCTAGTGAATCAATGCCCTCTTCTGGCCTCTGCGGGCGCTGATCACACATGGTGAATGTCTCACTTTCCCGTCGCTGTGATAAAACACTGTAACCAACGGAACTTATAGAAGGAAAAGTTTATTTAGTTTATGGTTCCAAAGGG
>NW_008478675.1:0-1779 GCF_000622305.1 Nannospalax galili
CAGGCAGTCCCCTGTGTTCTCAGGCCCTCTGCCACAGGGAGGCCAGAGGGAGGCCAGAACTGGGCACTTTCTGGCCGTCTGCTGAGATCAGAGCCACTACCTGCCATTGCTCTTACAGGAAATAAATTCAGCTGTTTCCTGAGTCCACTTAGACATCGGTGATCTAGCCCTAATTTCTAAGTTGCGTCTCGGAAAAAATGAGTGATGACATTTGTCTGAAGTCTTTGTTCTTGGTTAGATTCTGTTTTCCTGTGTGGTATAATTTGGCAGAAAAGAATAACTATGCTGCATTATGCCTAGTCACCACCAGTCCAGAGTGAACATAAATAATAGTCTAATTCTAGGCATGGCCAGAAAAATACCGCCCCCCTTCCATAGACACACCTGTATGTCCTGTCTCCTCAGACACGATACAGGTGAGCACAGCAAATTAGAAACAGTGAAGGAGCTACAAGATCGAAGGATGCTGACCCCTCAGTCTCTGTTTGGAAGGGCGCTATGCTGCACATTAGAGGTGCCACTTTCAATTAGTACGTATCACATAAACTTCCACTGTGTCTGTGTTCTCGTACATTTAGGTTTTTCTTTTGCAGCATTACCTAATTAATTTAGAAAGCATATACTACATGGAGCATCTGGCACGTGTCAACTGTCACATGCTAAGGTTAAAGAAATAAAAGTGCTCTTCTGCTTGCAAACAGTATTTTTTTAATCAGATTTGATGGCTACACTGTCCTTGCCAGTGCTATATTTCTGTCATCCTCTGCTGTGAGTCTCATTTCCCCAATGGACAAGGCAGAGGTTTGAGAAACAAGTACTGAGGAGGAAGGTGAGAGAACCCGGCTAAGAACTTTCAGAAATATCAGGTGATGACTGGGCCAAGCTCAGTCGTCAGTCTTTCCTGAAGTCAGTGGACATTCTTGAGTCATCGTTAGATGAGGAGGCCTGACTTTGTGTGTGAAGAAGCTATTTCCGGTAGAGGTTAGAGGTCCTTCCGCCAAGATGTGCTCACAGAGATATATATTAAGCCATTCTGCAAAGATGGGCCTCTAACCATGAAGGGCAGTCCCAGTGCAGCCTTGGGAGTGGAGGGTGCCGGTTCTGTGGCAGTGCGGATGTCCAAGTCCTGCATCCCTTAGGTACAAGATCTCAGGGCTGGAGAACAGTGTTACCCAAGCAGCTCACCTAAGTAGCAGGTGTATAGCTCTGCGCTCCCTGGCGCCCTGTCTTTGCCCCCACTTACCCTTTCTCCCTGAACTCCTGAGACTCAATGCACAGACCCCACAGCAGCTCCTGTGTTCCTGCACCAGGAGAGCTCCCCAAGGGCTAGTTAGCAGCAGTGGATCCTGCTTTTGTGGTAGGTCCTGCTCCTGCACCCAAGGAGCTCTGAGAACCTCCAGTCCAATCAGGCAGATACCAAATGACAGCAAGGCAGTGTGCAAGCCAAACCCAAGAATGACTTGACGTCTGGGGCGGAACTTGGAGAGGGTGCAGGTGGTGAAGGGGCCCAGAGAAGTGATGTCTGTGGATAAGAAGATAGAGGTTGCTGGATGTGACAGAGTGGGGGAGGGAAGAGCCAGCTGCCGAGAATCAGGAAGGATCTACTTAGGGTAAAGGCAGAGAGAAGTTCTGTCACACAAGCTCTGGAGGTGGCTCGCCCCATGCTGGTGACTGCATCCTGCCAAGACCTTCCGGGATGGTCAGTGCAGCCAGCTGGCCGGTCTGCTCAGCACATTTTCATCCAGCGCGGCTCAGCACATCTTTCACTTCAGCTCAGCT
>NW_008478676.1:0-1778 GCF_000622305.1 Nannospalax galili
TGATGGATCTAGAATCTGTTATACTAAGTGAAGTAACACAGACTCAGAAAACAAAATACATATGTTCTCCCTTATTTGTGGATCGTAACATGAAATCCTCATAACTGAGTGCATATCCTGATGTAACTACAGGAACCAGGAATATGGAAGGGAACCCAGGAGGTAAAGATAAAGAAAGAAAAATAACAGGAGAAAGGCTTTCCTAAGGGAGAAATATGTAAAAGGGGTGATAAAGGTGTCGGAGGTAGGAGGAATATACAAAGTACTATGGGAATAAAAGGGGAAAACTCTCCACATACACAGTTAAAAAAAATAGTCCTAAGCACAGACCAAACACTATGGGGATGGAAGAAATACCTTCCAGAAGCAATACAGTTGTCAAATGAAAATTCCAGTTCCAGAGGTGGGGTTCCCCCTATGAGTTGTTGTCTTGATGCACCCTAGAGGTCCCCTAAAACAATAAAGGCCAATATTATTGTTGTACACTGGAAGTAGGCAGAGAAACCCTATTGTTGTAGACACTGCATGATGTTAGCATGGGAGAGGGAGAAATCAAGCTTGGACTAAGCTGTAAACTCCCTGCTATGGGTGGCTTTCATGGTGCCAGAAGTCGACATGCAGGTGGCTGGGAGTGAATTGTCCCCTATGATTCTGCTCAATGATGGACCTGTGTTTTGCTTTATCAACATACCAAACAAGATGGTCCTGCTAGTGCAACAGTGGCACGTCTATTGTTAGTATAATCAGCAAATCTTCAATTGGATATAGTGTCTGATCCTAGGTATGGAAGACACTTCCGGTACTGTAGACCAGGCCAATCCCCTGCCCGAGAATATAGGCCCCAGTGGGAAGCCACTGCAATTGTTTTCTTTAGATGGATGTGATGTGCCTGCTAAAGTACCATGCAAGCATTTGTGCTTATGCCCATAGATTAAGTTATTATAGCAGCAGCCAAGGTTTAGATGTTCTTACTTCCTGCTGTTTATGTTTTTATAGTAGATGATATCCCAGTGACATGGCCAACAGCCCATGGGAAACAGGCAATACAGAGACCCAAAATTCAGTGCCTTACCACAGTGGGAGGAAGATCACCCCACACCTACCACCCTCTCCAAGGGTCAGGTTATTTTGAAGAAGACGTTGGCAGAAAGATGTAAGGGCTGGAGGGAGAGGTCAAGCGTTACCTGGAAGTGTCCTCGGTCACTATGCCAGCAACCTCTAGTTATACCTCCTTCCCACCCTCATCCAGGAGTCAAGGGGACAGTCAGTTGACATTAGCTGCATGTGAGGGAAAAGCTATGGATATATAAGCTGAGACCACCATGAGGCTCTCTCTCACCATTTTGTGCGGCTTCAGGAAAGTCAGAGGATTTAGATTTAAGTGTGGACTTTCTAGTGCACGTGTAAATGAGTGCCTCTGTCACTATCAATCTGCCGTGGGCACCCATACATGATGCTGAGTTGGGTAAGGATCTTAATAGTAGTCTTACCCATTTCTCTCTTGCAAAGAAAGGCCTACGTAAGGCCTGTGGCAGTGTCCACACATGTGAGAGCATACTTGCACCCTTCACTGACTGGCCAGGCTCTCACACGGGAAGCTGACTTATGCATGTGTCCTATCATGGCATCCATCCCTCAAGGCCCTAACTGGGTACACACTTCACAAGCCTGGACTGCCTGTCAGATGTCAGAGTATTTTACTGGAACACTGGAGGCTTTGGCTATTGTCCATCCTGTGTTGGCTCCCCTGTGGCCAGACTTGATATGAATCCAGTGAG
>NW_008478677.1:0-1779 GCF_000622305.1 Nannospalax galili
GCTTACATACATGTAGGCAATACACTCATACACGTAAAATAAAAATAAAATAAATCAAAAAAGTGATTCTGAGAAAATGAATATCTAGCTGTCACAGGCTTTAACAGAATATTTTTTCTGAATCATTTCATTCTTTTTGTTGTAGTTGGAGTTTTTATTGTTTGAGAATTGCATACCAACATATAACCATTCATATTTTTATTATTTGAGAATTTTATACAATGTAATTTGATATTCAGACTCCGCTCTGTCGCCATCCTCACTTTATTATTGGTCTTGATGTCATGTCCTCTATTACTATTTTGTAAAGGCTTATTGAGTATAATTTGTGTTTCCCAAACGCTCTTGGGTGTGTTTCCATTCTCTGAAGCCTGGCCAACTTACCTTGCATCATACCCTAAACTGAGTCTCACTCTGGCAAGCGCTGTCAGCTGCTAGTAGTTCCTCAGGTGTGACTGGGGCCTCTGGCCTATCTCTCCATCCATGCATGTTTTTTATTTTATTCTGGCTTGGCTTTCTACAGATCCTGTGTGCTCTGGTTCAAGTACTATGGGTTCATATGTACATATGTACAGCCACCCTACTGTATCCAGAAAATTTGGTTTTCTTATATTAATCCACCACTTTTGACTCTTATAATCATACTGCTACCTCTTCCCTGATGTTTCCTGAGCCTTGGGAAGAGAGAGTGTGATATGTGTACCATCTATGGCTGAACACTCAATTGTCTCTTATTCTCTGCACATTGACCCACGTCTCTGTGTTGTCATCTGTTTCCAGAAGAAGCTTCTGTGGTAAGAGGTGAGAGATGAATTAATATGGGTACGACAATAAATCATTAAGAATTAACAGAATATTAATAATAGCCTACCACTATGGCCTTTGATCTATTTAGCCATAAGTTCTTGCCCCTTATAACTGTGCCAGGTATGGTCTCCATCTTGAGAAGCAGGCCTTAAAAGTGATCAAGAGGTGGTTGATTACTCCTATAAACTTCACACCGTTTTGCACTAGTGAGTACATCTTGTCATGCCAGTCTTTACTGTAGCTCACAGGGATCACAGCTGGGAAAAGCTGATCATTACTTTTTACTTCCAGTAACATCAATAGCACCATCCAGCACAGTGGAAGCTAGCTAGAAGCTAAAGCTTCCAGGTCAATACCAGTTTGATTTCTCCAGTTTGGTTCTACGACTCATATGTTGTCTACTCAGCCATAGGGTCTTAATTTCAAGCTCTGGTAGGGGTATCTGAGAGTCTAGGTAATAGCAAAGATTGTTTGAAATTCTGTGTTATCTTCCCTTGTCAAAAACTCCAAAACAGAGGTTCTGCTCTTGGCATTTCTTTATTTGCTAGTCTATGGTGTCTTGTAGTGGCACTGTCCCCCTGTTATAGGGTAACTCTGTTTAAAAACTTTTTAAATTGTATATGTATATATTTTAAGAAGTTTCCATAATAGTAGGCTTCCAGGTAGCTTTTTCAAAACACCTGTAGTGTTTTATATTCCTCCTAATATTCCTATCTCTGCCGTGCTCTCCCGTTTCCCACCCAGTTTTACACTTCTTATTACATTGGTCCCTTTCTTTCTTTATATCACTGCAGTATATCTCCTCTACCGTGAAGCACCCACACTTGATCCCTATAGTTTCAAGAGCTCTATGATTTTTTCCAACTGAAACACAAACATCTGAAGATTCAAAGCTTGCGTCCATTTATGAAAGAAAATGCAAAACAGTTGTCTTCCTGGGCATTGGTTACTTCACTCAAGATGATTTCTCCA
>NW_008478678.1:0-1779 GCF_000622305.1 Nannospalax galili
GAATGGAAAGGTGCATAGTAGGGCAGCTTGATATGATTTGGATTATCATCTGTACATAAAAAGCACGTCATGAGCCCAAAGTCTTATTTTTCAAACCTTGGGATTGGAATAACATTTGAATTCAAATTCAGTAATGTCTTTAGAGCAACTTGAACTGACAAACTCTCTAGAATAAAGTGAAATAAAGCAGTTTGATGGGAATTATACCATGCAGTGCCTTGTCTCTCCAGATATTTCACTTCTGCATTAAATTTTTTCCAATTAATTTAAAGGTAACTGCTATATGCCAGAGAGCCAGGCTATTTGTCATTATTATTCATTTATTTTTATGCAGGACTGTCATTTTCAAGGACATAATTCTTAACGAAACCTAACTGCTCTAAACTTATCAACTTGGTTACATAAAACTTTGTGAAATCCTTTCCCTGGAAGAAGGTTAAAGGATGGTTGGGAAAATGTTCCGCGGGACTGCTGCGTACTGTGCATTCTTGAGCACCTCTTCCTAGCCCTTTCATGTCCATCAGGCTCTTTACCCTGAGTCCCAGGACTCTCAGGTTTATAGAGCGCTGTTCCAAGCATGATGAGGTCATAACAACAAAAATTCACTGACCCAGTGTGTCTTCCAGAGACAAAGAGCAATGCATGCTGATGCACGTGGGAAGAGCTGCATAGCATGTGGTGGAAAACAAATGTCCATTTTTCTATCCTACAGCCACTTTTCTCACACACTTCAGCTGACAAGAACATAGAATCACAGACTTAAGAGGCCAAGAAAGTCCATCATGGCAGCAAGCAGCAGGGGTGGTGGCATGAACAGGAAGCAGAGCACTCACATGTTGAAGTGCAAACACGAAGCAGAGAGCAAACTGGAATCAGGGCAAGGCTATGAACTCTGACAGCCCACCCCTGGTGACACACTTCCGCCAGCCGGGATATACCCTGAAAGATTCCATGACCTCACAAACAGTGCCTCCAGGTGGGGACAAAGTGTCCAAGTACCTGCCTATAGGAGACATTTCTCATTCAAACCACCACATAGGAACTTCAGAGCTATAAGCTATGCACCATTATTGTGTAGGTCATGAAGCTGAGACCCAGAGGTCACTCCAAAAGACACCCTGAGACAGAGAAGCACCAGAGCCTTCTGACTCATAAGTTACCAAAAGGTGGACTTAGCATACCATGTGTGACGGACAGGACACAGAATGCTTGGGCAGGTCAATCACTAGGGGAATTACTAAACAACCAACTCCTAAACCTCTATTATATTTGTGGTGCAAAGCTACTCCTCTCTAGGAACTTACCTCCTGTTTTCCATTCAAAGTTCTCTTTAAACTGACTCCTCCTAACCAATGACCTAAAAATATGAAGCTAATGGAAATTTTTTAAAGGTAAAATTATATACAAGTCAAAATGTGATCACCTATCTAGATTTTCATACGTTCTAAAAAACAAAAAGTGAATCTTCTCTCCATCCCAAATCAAACTGGCATGGAGTAAATTTTTGTATTCATGCACATTGTGGTGAATCAAAGCATCTATACCGGTCAGATATGGTGGCACATGCCTGTGATCCCAGCACTTAGGAGGGCAGAAGTTGAGTTACATAGTGAGTTCTAGGCTACCCTGGCCTACATAGCAAGACCATGTCTAAATAAATAAATGGGTTATGTGTCGGATAGCTTTAGATGTCAACTTGACACACCTGGGTAGAAGGAGCCTCAATTAGGGAATTGCTTCCATTGAACTGGCCTGTGGCCATGTCTGTGGGGCATTTTC
>NW_008478679.1:0-1779 GCF_000622305.1 Nannospalax galili
CTGGAACTGGAGTTATGGACAATTGTCAGCTGCCATGTGGGTGCTGGGATTGAAACCCCGGAAGACCCAAAGGTGATGTATTTTCTGCTTCACATATGAGAGGCACTTTTATATCACAGGAAAGAACTTCAAAATGGAAAAAGGAAAACATTGGCAAAGTAACTGAATTTGCCACACTTAGATTATATTCCGTTCGAATACGTGACCAAGAATACTATGTCATTGAATTTCCCATAAAAAATTACTTCCTTATTTTATCCTGGTTTCTTCTCTCTACAGAGAGACCCGGACTAACATTTTTCTAGAACATTTTTAACCCACGTGCAGATTTTGTGGTGACATATTACAAAGAAGATAAAAAGTTCATCTCACTTTTCTGCCAGTCAATACTTCCTTCAACTTCCTTGTACAAAACATAATGCTATCTCATTACTTCTGGGTTTTTAGTAAGGCAGGCATCTTATTTTGGTGATATCCCTTTAAATAAAATCAAAGTAGATAGATACTGAAATATACTATGAGTGGGTATACTCTTATGAATCCCATAATTGTTGTTTATTTATTAGTTATTGGAATCAATTAAATGGCAAGGGTATAAATTAATGGAGTGATGGAGATTAAAGATGTTAAAGTGCTACTCTGAATATAATGTGCAGCTAATTATGTGGTGTAAATGGGTAGGGTCAGTTGTCAGTCTTCCTAGTCAGTAATGAGAGATAGGCCTACTGATAAATACTGACATTTGAAAGTGATCAGAAAGACTCCTTGAGGAAATGTATATATGGATATACATGTGGGTATTCATATATGTAAAACCCTTCTGTGCAGGGAGAAATTGAATGTGTTTTCCAGAGAAATTGTTTTAATGAATACTGTAAAAATCCTTAGATGGAAGGAACAGGTGCAGTAGCAAATGGTGAGTAAATAGAGAACTAATCAAAGTCACAGAGTACAATTAGAGCCAAATCAATTCAGATTGGGAAATATTATTTGGTAGTTATTGTTTGCCATATTCAATTTAGGAAGAATAATTTTATGTTCTTAATGGTCTGATTTTCTCCTGTTAATTTTTCAATCTATACAGTATTAAATTTTCCCCTTAAATGTCGTTTAAGTTATCCATTTCAAAGAAACAATGTAATTTCCATTGATATTTTATGATACTTGACTAGGTATAGCTTGAGACCCAATAAGAAATGCATTTTTATGTTGTCACAATCACTGTGAGTTTATATATGTAACTAGCCTCTTGTGTCCAGAAATCACTGCTTCTTTTGCAAGGTGAAGCCAGACAAAATTTCAGCATGGAGATGAGAGTTGGGAATCAAGTTCCACCCCTAGCTTAGAAACTATTGGTAATTAATAGCTGATGGGAAAGGGAGTGTTAGCTTTATTTAAAAGTATGGTTTGTGGTAGGTGGACCAAGCTCCAGTGGATGGTCTTATAACCAAAAGTATATGGGCAACACAAATTGGACTTGATAGGTTGAAAAAATGAGGGCACAATGCTGGGTGGGTGGGAAAGGGAAGGTGGATGTGGGAGGCATTGGGGGGAGTATGATGAAAACATATTATGTGAAATTCTTGAAGAACTAATAAAAAGTATTTAGTATAAGGAAAGAGATGCATGTTTAAATTATAGCCTGGGATATATGTTTTCTTTCTCAAACACATATATTATGTTCCTAGAAGCATACAGAAACACACAATGTTTATATTAGTGTACAGTCAACATCAGGACATGGTATATTTTTCCTGTAAACGGATTCTTCTGCAGCAA
>NW_008478680.1:0-1752 GCF_000622305.1 Nannospalax galili
TTTCTTTGTTTTGTGTGTGTGTGTGTGTGTGTGTGTGTGTGTGTGTGTGTGGTGTTCTTTGTATATTCTGGGTATTCTTGAGGCATCTAGTTCTTCAATGTTGTCGTCCAGTCTAGATATTCTGTCTTTCTTTTCATTTATTCTTCTTGTGAGACTTTCCCCTGTTGCTTCAAATTGACTTGCTGAGTTTTAAAGTTCCATCTTCATTTTGACTTGGTTTTCCTTCAATATTTCTATCTCTTTTGTAAATTCATTTTTCAACTCCTGAATTGTTTTTATTATTTCATTCAGCTACATATTTGTATTTTCTTGAGCTTCTGTGACAAGTTTGTGCCTATCCTCTGAGTTCTTTGAGCTATTTGTCTGTGTTTTCTTCGAATTCTTTGATCAGGTTTATAACTGTTCCCTTAAATTCTGCATCATGGGGTTCCTCGGGGTGATTCTCATTGTAGTACACTCATGTAGGACTGGTGGGATTTGTTGGGCATATTCTCTTGATTTTTCATACTATATGTGTTTCTGTACTGCTGTTTGGGCACCTTGATATTTTTTGTCATTGTGTGTCCAATAGGAAATTTTATTCTTTCTCTATTTGACTTTTGGTTCTGTTTATATTTTTGATATACCTGGGTTTCTTTTTGCTCAGGTGTGACAGGTTAATTGGTGTGTGCTTCAGGTTCTTGCAGAGTATTAGGCTGGTCTTGGTAGTAGGCAGGTCAGAGTAGAAGGCAGAAACAGTAGAACTGGTCTAGGGAATCCCAGGCAAGGTGAGGTTCGGGACAGGGAGCTATGAAACTAGACAGGGAAGAAGATTGCTGTAGGGACTCCAAGGCAGGGTGAGGGTGGAGACAATCAGGGCACAAGCTGGTACCAGGAGCTCAAAGGCATGGTGGGGGTGGGGACAGCCTTTTGAAGGGTCTAATAAACAAGACTGAAAAATTGAGCTGGTCTAAGTGGAGGGGATCAGGACTCAGGGGCTAAGTCTGGCCTAAGAGTGTAGGTAGTCCAGTGCAAAAAGGACAAAAGTGGGCCTGTGCCAAGGCTAGAAGGTGAGCAGGCTGTAGGGTCAGGGAAAATGGAGTTGCTCAGGCTGTAGGGGAATCAAGGCAGAGTGATTAGTTTTTGTTTGTTTTTAATCCCATTTTTAGAAACTCAAAATGCAAACAGATGAAACTCATCCTACATTCAAAAGCATTCTAAGGACCGTGTTGATATGATTCCTAGTTTCCATAGCTGGGAACATATATATAATAGGAAACTACCATCAAATTAGAGATTTGAAACATATCAAAGTTCTTTATTGAATTAGTACTCAATAGCTTCCAGTGCTATGTAGATTTGTATTTATAGAATACTTTTATAAAGCATCTGTTTCAACTTCAACAACAATACTTTGAAATTGACTTTGCCTACATTTTATAGACAAGGATGTAAAGTTTAAATGGTGTGTTTGTCATCCTGCAAAAGAGGATTTAAAATTGCTATTCTCAAGTCTCATTTTCAACACTGCTTTCCATAAAATATGCTGATATCTATTTGCATATTAACACCTAGCAGCAAACCATGTTTTTACAAAATAAAGACAAAAAAATTACAGCTTATAATCAGAATTTAAAGGCTGAAAGAGACCCTAGAGAAGAGTGAGTCTGTTTCCAAAATGTTCCGGCTCACAGGAAAATCCAGCCTCAGGGAATGCAATTAACTCTCATTATTGGTGGACCAGACCTCCCTTCTTAGCTGCTAGCTCATTCT
>NW_008478681.1:0-1779 GCF_000622305.1 Nannospalax galili
GTAGATAGTTCAGATAGAGAACTCATGACGTATGAGGAGAACGCTTTTCAATGACGAGGCTTGGTTCTGTTTGGAGAGGCTTTTCAGCTACGGCTCTGCCTAAGATGCATTTCATAGAATATTAACTTCCAGTACCCTAACACCCTTGGCTCTTCGTACTGGTGAGATGCCCACATTTTAGTATAATTTACGTTTCCCCACATTTATACTTCTTCCCAAAACTCATTGGCTTTCGTAGGCTGTAATGCTCTGAATTCTAGAATGTAGTCTCATTTCCCATAATGTGAACATTTCTCTGATGTGTCAAGTAGATGATCTTTATTTCCAGTGAAATTTGCTTCGAGGCTCAGAGATTCAAATGAAATCTCTTAATGGGTGTTGATTCTGTTCTTCAGCAATATATTGATTATATATTGAAATCTAACAGGCAGATGGATCTTAATCTCTTCTTTGGAGAAGCCTGGAGAACTGGTGTATAGGTAAACACTGAGGAAAGGAGGTGCTATCTCCTGCTGTGGGAAGGTAGGAGGATAGTCACTGAAGGAATATTCATCAGTGCTGTGCCCTATCATTGTTACCAATGGTAACACAGGTGAAAACTGTATTTCCTAAATGCATTTGGCTTTAATTAAATGATCCTTTCAAATATGATTTGGCATTTACACATTGTTGAAAAGTGCTATAATTTTCTGATTAACTTTTACTGTAAAAAGAAAATCTTCCCATGTCAATATTATTTCCAAAACTATAAAGGCGTCCGTCAAAGCAGAGAGAGCACCATGGCCTCGTTTGACAAGAATCGGTGTTGAGTTAAAGGGCAGGAGGGAAAGCTGAGGACCAGACCAGCATCCACTGGTTCTGACACGTTTCTTTTGGATCACGGTAGAGCAAATAAAAGTAACTCTAACCACCTTTTGGGTGTAAAAAGACCTTATTAATATTCAGTATAAGCACTTAATAAATATCCGCGAAGAAGACAACACTATGTTCAAAAACCTTGCCGCTGCTGGGATCCAAAGAGATCCTTGTTACAGGGTTAGCCTTTTTTTTTTTTTAATCAAAACATGCAGCTCAGTTGGTAGAGAGCTGGCCTAGCATGCAGAGGCCCTGGGTTTGATCCCAGGCACCACCACAGAACAGGGTGTGTGGCACAGGCCTGTAATCCCAGCACTTGGGAGGTAGAGGCAGGAGGATCAGAAATTCAAGGTCAGTGTCAGCTACAGTGGTGAGTTTGAGGTCCAGCTTGAACTCTGTGATGCCCTCCCTCAAAATATATAAATAAATAAAGATAATTTAAAAACAAATTTAAGCATCGATGGGGGAGGACCTACAAAATGGCCCCTGAGCTGTTTGCTCACTCAGGCCCCTCAGTGTGCTGGAGACAACCCTGGTCTCTTCCTGCCATCTCCCCACAGCCGATAGGCGATTCCACGTCACCGTTTCTTGAGGGCTCTCGGCATTAGCAGATGCCCTACTCCTGGTGGGTATTACAAACCCACGTGGCTTCGGATGGAACGCTACAGGCAGTGCCCACCAAGCAGTCTCGGCTCTACACTAGTTGGGGGAGAACCCGGGTGAATGGATGACCAAATTCCTGCTTCCCTGTTTACCCCGCTTCTCTCAGAGTAGGAAGAGCAAAGTCCCAGCATCTGTAACTAGGTACCCGGTATCGGGCTGTTCAGCAAGCTGATTTTATAAAGCGCCATCTCATTATGATGATCTTTAGTATTATTTTTATTATTTTACTGTCTTCAGAAGGAGTTGTCTTCCCATCTTCAG
>NW_008478682.1:0-1780 GCF_000622305.1 Nannospalax galili
ATCCTCCTCTCCTCTTTGCATCATGGGGTCACCGAGCATATGCAATGTGCTAAGCCAACCGATATTAGCATGGTATGACGGGTTAAATATTATTCCAAAGTTCATATCGGCCTGGCACTTCAGAATGCAGCCATTTTTGAAAATAAGGCCTTTTGACGATGCAGTTTAAGAAATTTGAAATAATACAGTGAGTTGAGAGAGGACCCTAATCTACTAACTGATGATCTTGTACAAAAGGAGAGAGCATAGATGTAGGGAGAAAGAAAACACAATGGAGGCAGAGCTGGAGTTACATTGTCACACTGCCAGGGAAGCTAAGTCCACAAGGAGCTGGAAAAGTCCAGGGGTCAGTCTGCTCTAAGGTCCATGGAAGCAGAAATGCCCCGCCAACACCCTAACTGTGGACTCTGGAAATGTGAGAACAGATTCTTGTCATTTTAAGACATTTGTTTGTGGTACCTTCATCTAGAAATCCTAAGGTAATGCAGCTAAGCAGAATCTCAACATGTCTTCCAAAGAAAGGCATAGTGCATAAAGTATTGCTGTAGACAGGCTGATGGGACAGCAGAGCTTAGTCACCACAGTGCAGAATAAAACCTACAGATGAAGAAAGTGCTGTCCACATGCATCCGCTCAGGTACGCTCAGCCTCACCATCACCATGACCTCGGAGCATACCTCCATGATCTCTCTGTGATTTTGTCCTCCACTTTTACAAAGACATCAGTCATTGGATTTAGGATCACCTGTACACCCACCATTGTGTGACTCATTGTACCCCAGGTGCCAATGCAATGGAACACCAACTCGAGATATGGACAATACAAAAGGATCTCCCCTCATTTCAAGGTCACTCTGCTCACTTTCTTCCCAAGGAATCCGTTTCTGCTGAGCCTTCAGACACCAAAGGACTAGCTGGCCACATAAGGATTACTTGAACTTACAATGTAATTAGATTCATGCACTATGTGTCAAAACTTTACCAAAAGGAAGAAAAGACAACAGCTATATTATTCATACTTCTTCAAACCAAGCAGATTCCCAAGACTTGTGAGTTCACACAATCTCTGAATAAGTGATTATACAATATTTTAGCAATCAATTGAAGTTGACACAACCATGGATATCTCCATAACACGTGTTAATACAATTAGTTTTCTTTTCTTTTATAATGCTTTTTTCCCTTATTCCTCCTTCCCTAGTTTTTGTTTCCTGGTAAAAGGGGATTGTTAGTGTAAAAGTTTAGGCCTTGCTGGTCCTAACAAGCTAGGCCCCGTCAATGTTCCTCAATAGGACGATTAAATAAAAAGATAAGTAACACTAAGAAGCTGAGAGAGGAGATTTGCTCAACATGATCACACTGGAAACAGGAGTAAGTAAAGAGGTCTAGTGACCCCTCCAAGTCCAACTTTGGGGCTCTGACATGAGGCATAGGCTGAAATATGCGCAAGAGCCAAGCAGAGCTAGGTAGTGCTGTTCAGGGTGTGTTCCTGCCGGTTATTGATCTTTGTCTAGACTCCAGATTTTCAGGCAAGGTAGTCTGACATTGGCTAGTCGTGGTTGCACACACCTTTAATTTCAGCACTCAGGAGGCAGATGCAGGTAGATCTCAGTGAATATATGTTTAACCTGGTCTACATAAATAGCTCCAGGCTAGCCAGAGATACATAGTGACACCTTGTCTCAAAACAAACAAACGAAAAAGAAAAAGAAAAGAAGAGATCTTCCAAGCTGTCAGAACTGTGTGGAATCTCTTCCTGGGTAAAAAAGTTCACAGAGAA
>NW_008478683.1:0-1777 GCF_000622305.1 Nannospalax galili
GATAGACACACACTCAAAGAGCATTTTGGAAACACAAATTATACTCAATAGACATTTAAAAAGACAAATAATAATAGCGTACTTAATATCTGGGGGGGTCTTAGATGAGGGTTGAGAGGGGGAGAGGCCCAATTTTGATCAAAATACATTGTATGAAATTCTGGAATCAATAATTTTTGCTTGTTTTTTGAGACAGGGTCTCCCTGTAACCCCAACTGGCCTGTAACTCAATATGTGCACCAGACTGATCTTCATCTCACAGAGATCCACCTGCCTTTGCCTCCCCAGTGCTGGGACTAAAGATGTGCACAACCATACCCTAAAAACATTTCTTAAAGAGCTGGGCATGGTGGTGCACACATTTCATCCCAGCACTTGGAAGGCAGAAGCAAGTGGATCTTTCTGAGTTCAAGGCCAGCCTGGTCTACATAGTTAGTGCCAGAAGAACTGGGGCTACAGGGAGACCCTGTCTCAAATAGTCAAAAAAGATATATTTTTAAAGTTAATTTACTCTAACGCATGTGAACTAACCTCACTGCTCTTTCTTTCAGGAAGTCAGAATCAAATTCTCTGATTCTGTTCAGCTTCACATGACAGCAGCCAAATCCCAACTCTTGCCAAGTCATCCTTGCTTTCTTTATTTTATTTCCTTTACAATCCCATGCCTTTGCTATCTAGTAGCAATGTATGAGGTGTCTGCAAAACATCATATATTTCACTTTTTAGAGAATCTATTTACTAAATTAACTTGTGGGTTGGTCTTTATAAATTTAATTCGATAAGTCTTAACATGATTTTGGTAGCTGTATTCTTGAAATAATATTATCCTGAAATTTGAGTTTTAATACAGCTTTGATAATCAAAAACTGTTTTTTTGAGAAATAAATCTATCCTGAGCACTTAAAAAGATTCCAAGTTTCTAGAATTTCTGGTAATATTTTTCCTAATACTAATTTTTTCCTAATACTTCATAGTTTCTAACCTCAATCAAAAATAATTCCATAAAATGTACCACAAACAATATTAATTCATAATTAGTGTCTTTTTGCTGACAGAAAATCCTCAGATATGTGACAGGTATCAGTTTAGCAAGCACTTTCCTGTTTCTTGCTTTGTTTACTATCAGTTAATTATTTCTTACCTTGATTACTGACAAGAATTTAAAAACTAAGCCAATGTTCTGTTACATTAACATTCTCCTCAGAAAACCAATATCTTGCTCATCAGGATAGCACACTGCAAGTTTGCTTTAGTAATAAGATCTTATAAATTCAGAAACTTCATGTAGCAAAAGTAGTGTGTTGGCAGCAAGAGAGATGGCACAGTGGTTAACAGTACTGGCTGCTCTGGCAGAGCACCCAGGTTCTGTTCTCAGAACACACATGGTGGCTGACAACAGTTTATACTTCCAGTTCCAGGAGACCCAAAAGCCTTTTCTGGCTTCCATGGACATGACATAGGTGCACTTCCATGTATGCAGGCAATATACTCATACACATAAAATAAACTAAAATAACAAATAATATTTGAATGTTAAGCATTGTGTCCAATGATCCTAGTGGTCACATAATGACTGAGCTTAGAAAATGGATTTTCTTGTCCCCTGTTTTAGTGTCAAAGAAATAAGATAAGCACTCTGCAGGGACTTGCAATCCTTTAGAAGCAACATGACATTTCTACATCTTATTCACTTAGTAGTTGACAAGAGAATCTATAATGTCAAAATCTTCCAAATATAGTGCATAGCCCTAGGTCTCCATGTTGTTTATAAGACACA
>NW_008478684.1:0-1688 GCF_000622305.1 Nannospalax galili
GAGGGGCATGCATGCCATGGTTCAGGTGTAGTCAGCGTTGATTCTCTCCTTCCACCACATGGGTCCCAAGGATTAAACTTAGATTATCAGGCTCAGCAGCAAGCACCTTTACATGCTGAGCCATCTCATTGATCCCAGTTTCATTTTATTCTCATTTTGAAATAACAAATGTGGGCTGATGGCTCTGTATTCTTTTCTTTGCTCGGTGCCTTTGAATATCTTGATCAGAGAATAAGTGATTTCATTTTCTTTTTTATATTATCTTCCATATTCAATAGTTTCCACAATTAGGTTGTCCATCTAGTTTTCCAATGAAATTAAAAACTACTGAGTCACTCGTTTCATAAGTTTGTACCCAGTTTTGATGATAAGGAACAATACCATCCATCTCTACAAGTTGGCCAAATTTAATCAAGTCTTGACCATTTACAAAGCTTACAGAAGAACCTATGGCAGATGGGGTGACGTCAGCAACACCCCACATGCAGCTAATGCAGAGACACCAGCTGCCCTCACAGGATGGCTTCTCTCACCTCTTCATACACAACCCTAATATGTAGCACATAATAGAAAATCAAGAACAGATTTTTGAAAGGACAGTAGCCTTTTACTTACCTTTCATATACCTTCTGACACCTAGCACAATACTCAGCACACAGTAGGCACCTGCTCCCCAGGCAATAAATAAACAAACAAACAAATAAATAAACAGATATACAGTTAGACCTCTCTCCATATCCAAGAGATCTACATATTCAGATTCAATGAGCAAGACCAAATGTTCCAGGAAAAATTGCAATGACTATGTACAGACTATTTTCCTTATCACCATTCCCTAAATAGTACGGCATAGCAGCTATTTCCACAGTACTTACATTATTATATTAGGTACTGTAAGTAATGTAGATATGATTTAAAGTATAGAAGAGGATACACTTTGGTTAATATCATAGCATATTATATAAGGGACTTGAGCATCTAAAGATTTTGCCATCCTTGGGGGTCTGGAAGCCTATCCTCCTCAGATACTGAGGGGCAGCTGTGCATGCACTCACTCTGCAAACTGTAAATTGCAATGTAAATGCAAGAAGCCAGCAAGAGATGGGTTGTCTTGAGGACTATTTTGTACAACAAGATACTTTGTATATGCTTTTTTGGTGTGTGAATTCTGAAATTACTCCAGTCATCAAGTAATTTACCAGCAGATGAAACAGAGAAGACATTCCACTGAGGGGGTGGGTGGGAGAGAAGCATATGGTACAAACTCAGTCTAAATATGAATCCAAAACTACTCACACTTCCAGTGGCTTCCAATGAGACAGAAGCTTCTTAGTACATAGGTCAGTTATTTCCTAGAGAAAATGACTCTGATCTAAGAATGAGGATTCAAAATTCCCACATTAAAAATCAATAGACATATCCTGGGATGAAGGTACTTCACCTGATGGCTTTTAAATTTTCTTTTAATTTTTTCAGTGATTCAGATACCGTTCAAATGGAAGCCACCCACTTACCCAGTTTTACACCAGAGAAATGAAAACTGCCATGCTCCTTTTTAAATCATATATTTGGACAGAAAGAAAATTCTGAATTTAGGTGCTTCACTGTCACAATGATAAACTAAGTTGGATTCAGTTCAGATACACACACACACACACACACACACACACACACACACACATATATAT
>NW_008478685.1:0-1780 GCF_000622305.1 Nannospalax galili
GCCATTTTCGTGTCAGCTGTCTCTGTGTCTTTTGGCAGAACACAGGTTTGCTTCATCCAGGTGTTTTGGGCACGTTTGCAGCGCACACATGCTGGTTGTCAGGCCGCACTTCCTCTTACACTTGAGCAAAAGCAAAAGGTGGTTTTCTCCAACATCATGTCCCTCAAGTAGGAAATTCAAACCAGCAAGCAACTGTTGCTGCACAGAAACCAAAATGCTCTATCTTAACCACAAATGTAATTGTATGGACAGAACAATGGAAATGGAAAAATAATAGGAACCAGTATAAATAAAATAGTGACCCACCCCCCTCCCATGAATCTGCAACTGTGTTTGCCTCTCCTGAACCGACAGCTGGTGCCTCTTCCTGTAAACTTGGAGCTGTGTTCTTGTCTTGTGATCCTGGAACTATGGTTATCTCTCATGTGCCTGGAACCATGGTACTCTCCCATCAGCCTGGAACTGTGGTTGTTGGTCATGAAACTGGAGCCCTCTACTCCTTCTCGTGAGCTGGAGTTGTGTCTGTTGCCAATGAGGCAAAGCTGAGGTCCCCCCTACCCCACCCAGGGATCCTGGGACTTTTATTTCCTTCCGTGAACCTGGAGCTATGATCCATCCTGTGAACCTGTACTTGAGGTCCCCTCCTGGGACCCTGAAGTGGGGCCCCCTCCTGTGAGCTAGAGCTGTGGTCTCCTCTTGTGAACCCTTAGCTGTCACTTCCAGTTAGCCAGAGTTGGAGTCCTCTCCTGTGATGGATCTGTGGTGCTCTCCCAAGGTCCAGCCCATGAATCTGGAGCTGTGGTCCCTTCCTGTGAGCTATAGTGGTGATCCCCATCATAAACTAGAGTTGTAATCTCCCCCTGTGATGGATCTGTGGTCCCCTCTGGTGGTTCATCCCATGAACCTGGAGCTGTGGTCTCCTCCTATCAATCTGGAGCTGTGGTCCATCCATGAACTTGGAGCTGTGGACCCCCCAACTTCTGCATCCCACCCCCCTCAACCTGGAGCCATGGTCCCCTCCAATGAGCATGAAGTTGTGGTCCTCTTGTGTGAGCTGGAGTTGTGATCCCCTCCTGTGAACCTGGAGTCATGGTACCTTCTCATTAACCTGAAACTGTGGTCCACTCCCATGAACCTGAAATGGTGGTCCCTTCCTGTGAGTTGGAGCTGTGTCCTCCTCCCATCAACTTGGAGCCGTGGTCCTTTTCCATGAACCTGGAGCTGTGGTTCCATGCTATGAATCTGTAGTCATGTTCCCCTCCTCTGAACCTGGAGCTGAGGTCCCATCCTATGAGCCAGGGTTGTGGTCCCCTCCAGTGAGCCTGGAGCTGTAGTCTTCTGTGAACTAGAGTTGTAGTTCCTGTTGTGAACTAGAGCTATTGTCCCCTCTTGTGAGCTGGCGCTCTGGTCTCCTCACAGGAACCTGAAGCTTTGGACCCCTACCATGAGCCATGGCTCCACATTCCTCTGGTGGTAGGCTGCTGGTAGAGCAAAGTACAGTATGGAGGCCCTCTTGATGTTGGGCAACAGTTTCAGCTTTCTCTGAGTGACTGCATTCCCCACAGCCCTCTCCCCTAAAGTCCCACGTTGTACATGGCAGAGACTTTGCCTCTTATGCTGGGGACAGGCGAGGCCTCAGCTATTTGCAGATTCTGGTCTTGGGAAGACTGATCTCTGGAATGGATCTCCCACCTCCCCTGAGGCTCAGCTGTGGTCCTCACTCCACTCATGGTCCTGGGTATCCAGGCCTTGATGTTGGACTTCTCCCATTACCAGGCAC
>NW_008478686.1:0-1780 GCF_000622305.1 Nannospalax galili
GACCATTAATATTGAAAATCATTATTGGCCACTGCTTATTAATTCCAGGTTATTTTGTTGTTGTGATGTTGTTTTCTTATACTTCATTTTGTTAACTGTTCTGGAATTGTTTATTCCTGTGCCCTCTTGGGTGTGCTTAATCTTCTCTCCATATGGGAGTATTCCTTCTAGTGTCCTCTGTAGAGTTGGCCTAGTGGACATACATTTCTTAAATCTGTTTTTATCCTGAAAAGTTTTTCTTTCCTCCTATCACAACTGATAGTTTTTCTGGCTGTAGTAGTCTGGGCAGGCATTTGTGCTCATTTATGACTTGTAGGACATGAGTCCAAGCCCTTCTACTGAAAATCAGCTGTTATTTTGATGCGCCTGCCTTTGCCTGTGACTTGATCATTCTCTCTTTCAGCTTTTGATGTCTTTTTTGTTGCTGTTCTCTACATGTAGGGCTTTCACTCTCATGTGACATGGGGACTGTCTTTTTTGGTCCTATTTGGTGTTCTGTGTGCCTCTTGAACCTTGATAGGTATCGCCTTCCTTAGATTTGTGAAATTTTCTTCTGTGATTCTGTTGAAAATATTTTCAGTGCCTTTGATCTGCCTTTCTGCTCCTCCTCCATGTGATTTGTAAGTTTGGTATTTTCATAGTGTCCCAAATTTCCAGCATGTTCTATTCCTAGGTTGTTGTATATTTGACTTTTTTCCTTTGTGTGATCACTCTCCTCTACCTTTTCTTCAGGACCTGGTATTCTCTCTTCTACTTGATCCAACCTATGGGTAAAGTTTTCCTCACAGCTTTTGGTTTGGCTTCATGAATTTTTCATTTCAAGTTTTATTTCAGTTTGTCTTTTGTTCAGAGATTCTTTCTCTTCATTAAATTCTATATACTCTAATTTCATGCCTATAACTATTTTACTTATTTCATTCAATTGTTTGTGTCTCTCAGTCTTCATTCAGTGTTTTATTTATATCCTCTTTGAGATCCTGGAATATATTTATGATTGCTGCTCTGAAATCATTGTGCATTAATGCTTTTCTCTGGAAACATTATGATTGGGGGGCGTTCATTTCTGGGGGGGCATACTGTCTTGGTCATTCATGTTTGTTATTTTGCTATGGAACTTAAGCATCTGGAGTTACATTGTGGGTGGTGTTTCTTGGTACAGATATCTGATCTCATGTTTGTTGGGTGGGTGTTTGGATCTTGGCTGCTACCCTAACTTGTCAGGTTGTGGTCCAGCTGAGTGGTGATTGGTGTTCAACCTGGGGACTGCTCTGCTGTTCCAGGTTAGGCTCCATAGTATCCTGGAGTGGTTCAGATATGGGGTAGCTGTTAAGCCAGATGGCAGGCAGATTGTGTCTGGGGATCCCCACTTGTGAGTGTGTGATGGCAGCAGAGGGGAGGGAAGGCTAGAATCTGCAGAGTAGGCTCAGTGGCTATGCAGGTTGTGGGCCCAGCTAGGCCCATGAATGTGGAATGGTGGCAACCTGGATTTTTTAAAAAGTAGGTCCTGTGGATCAGATGCATATCGTTATGCTTGTACAGCAAGCACTTTATGGACCAAGAGGTCTCCCAGCCTCACCCAATGGTGTCATCATGCAGCAAAATGGATAGCAGGAATTGGAAATGCATTGGGGCGAAGAATTTTCCAGAACTCTCAGGCTTTTAGAAATCATCTAAGACATTTGCATAATTAATATTACATGATATTTGCATGAGTGATTTAAGCTTAAAATTTTATGAAAGTCATTGAAAATAATTCTGGAGGGATCTTGTTTTTTTTTTT
>NW_008478687.1:0-1780 GCF_000622305.1 Nannospalax galili
TTTTTTTTTTTTTTTCCGTGAAAGAAAAATATAAATTTCACTCCAAAAATACCTCTGGATGAAGTTACGAATATTATTACAATCATTAAGTAAGGTAACTATTGGTTCCTCACACAACTCAGAATTTGGCCTGTTTGAGAATTCAAAATTAACAGAACCATTACTGAGCATGGGGGCAGTGTCAAAAAGAAAGAAAGAAATAAAAGAAAAAGGACATTCAATTGCCTTGATGTTCCCAGGCTAATTTCTACACTAGTGAGCTGTGATAAGTTCAAGTTTCAGATAAGAATGTTTCTGTGCTCTGACTCGTTTCTCTAAATGGCAAGCTAAAACATCCCTGGGAGCACCTAAAAAATAATAGGGTGTATCACTGCAGAGAACTACTGACATGGATTGTAGTAAATTGTCTTAAGAGAGAGAGCCCTGCCAATGGTTTCCATAGTTGACTTCATGATACACTTCATTACACGGTCCACTTAAAGGTGTCTGTGTGTGAATTCCTTAAAGATTAGGTATACAAAGTAAAGGGGAGTGACTGAAGCCACTGTATGACTATTTTCCACCCTTATTCTGTAATGGCAAATAAACACAAAGCCAACATTCTGCCATCTGATGGAAACAGAATATATACCTCTACACAATGAACTTCCTAAGTAAGAAAAAAAAGTGCATTTCAAATTGTCTTAAAGATTCATGAAGTGATTTTTCAGTGAAACTCACTCACACATTTTCTTATTCAATTGTACAGTCATTTTACTTACACAAAACAGCTCTGCTTCAACATAGTTATTAAGCAATCTGAGGTATCTTCACCTTTGTCCAGCACAGCCTTCTAAGGAACAAAACCTTACATTCCAGTTCTCTGATGTAACAAATAGATTTTCAGTTGTGAATTTCCTCTCATTTTCGGAATTTGTTTGGAAGACTTCATAGGAAATAAGTTCTTTGACAAAGGGAACCATTTTAGCACCAACATTACAAAAGCTCCTGTGTTCATAAGGGAAATATCGCCCCCTGAATTAAACTTAACCTTTTTCTACTCCCATTTAGCCACCTGATAAATCCACTTGAGCTATCTTTTGGGGAGAGAGAGGTACATGGGAACAATAGCACTTCCTTTTTGAACGGTTTAATAAAGCTTTGTGAGATTTCAAGATGAAAGATAATGTGTAACTGTGATAGAGCACTCCAAAGCTCTCATTCATGGATCCAATTACGGGTTTCGTCCTGGTAAAAGCCACAGTGGATGTATTAAATGGGAGTGTGGCTTAAGAATTAAGGCCTAGGAATCTGAGTATCTGGTTTCTAAGGTTGACTTAACTTCTGCTTTCTTATCTAACCATAGCCATGCAGCTTAAGGTCTTTCCCTCAGTGTCTCCTTCCATAAAATACCTAGCAAATGTCCAAGAACCGCTTTTAATATGACAGTATAAACCTCCTCTTAGGGACACCCAATAACACTGAACATATGAGAGCTGTGTTAGGAAAGGTAAACAGAGTCTTCTGCTCAATTTTAGACTTATCTCGAAATAGTCCTTTACTTTCCAAAAGTCACGAGATTTCTGGATGTAGACTGACAGTTTCCGAGTCTTAGGGACACTGGTTATGTTTCGCTCCCCCTCTCCCCGCCTCCTTTTTTCTCCCCAAAGTTTTGCTTCTGGCTTTTGTCTGTTTTCTTTATGCGCTACCCTCCTCTGCTGCCCTACCACCTGACTGTGTGTTGAAAAGAGCAAATCACAGTCTTAACTTTTCTCATTCTGGAACAGTATTTTTTTTTTTT
>NW_008478688.1:0-1780 GCF_000622305.1 Nannospalax galili
TGCTGGGTATGGTCATGAACAACCTTGCATTTCACTTTTGTCATTTTGTTTAGCCACATTTTTGGAATCTGGTGCTTCTTTTTTTAGTAAATAATTTATTGAGAATTTCATTCATGCATATAAGGTAGGAATCTGGTGCTTCTTAAAGCTGGAATCGAGCAGCCAATGAGCAAGCAAGGAAAGCCACCCAGCTTGCACCAGCCCCACATCATGGGCATTTACTTGTGACTGTGCATATATTTCTTACTGTGTACAAATTTAATGGAAGCAATTATATAAAATGACATTTTTAGCAAAATGACTCTCCAGCATCTCAGAATATACTTGAGAAATACCAAGAGCCTGCTGTGTTATATTACCTACATTAGCCTGTTTCTTCCCTGCACTGAGTGACTAGAATCAAGACACACTGTAATTGTCTATTAGACATTGAATGTTGTTCCAGATGTAATTCCATTCCATATGATAGTCTTCAAACACTAAGGTGATCTATATGAATGCACAAGGTTTTCAAAAATTTGTTTTCCTATGCTTTCTACTTTCTCTTTCCATTTTCAAAGGCTTGAGGCTGCTCACCCAGGTATTTGAATTTGATACTTAATTCATACAGCTTTTCATATGAGGTGATGTTTGGGGATCTGGCCTCTTATGCAAACTTTCTGAGGCTTATGTCATTTTTCTAAAAGCATATGTTGTTTCAGTGAACTTAATTCTCTGATTTGAAATATGGTATCCCTTGCCAACCTGAAACTTTAATGAAAAAGTCAATATTTAAGCAACAATGTGATAAATTTGATGGAAGAATATAGTCTCTGAAGCCAGGGATCCTGGAAGGGAGAACTTTTGTGCATTCTGAGTGAGCCGTAGGTATAGCTGTATGCATCCTGGTACAGAGAGATTGAAGAGGCTAGGATGCAGCTTAGTGGTAGTGTACTTACTTAGGATGCCCTGGGATTGCAGGCGGGGAGAGACAGAGACAGAGAGAACTAGAAAGTGTATTTTGGGGATAGAGAGGAGGAGTCATTGTGACCTCGGAGGCACAGTGTGGTGTGACGTAGCCACAAGTCCAAGAACCCTTAGATCTTCCCGAAGCTGGAAAGGCAACGAGCAAGTGCTGCCGGGAGCCAAAGGCACAGTCCTGCGGACACTGACTTCAGACTTAACCAGACCTAGGAGAGAACAAATTTCTGTTGTTTGTGGTAACTTGTTGAGGCAGCCACAGAAAATGAGCACAGGAATTTTACCTTGCGGAGTCAACACGAAGATTGTGTAAGAATCGGGTTAGTAAACCGGAAAACAAATGGGCAATCGGGAAATGTTTTCTCGTTGTTATCATTACTACTATTAGTGTCACTGTGATTTCCTAGTCAGGAGATACATATGCAAATATCAAACCTTCAAATACCGACAGAATAATCCTGATATCTTTTCATGCTTCCAAAAGGTGAATAATCAGTAAGTGGATACTTATGGTTTCCAACTTTATTTATGGTAGGCTTAGGGTAATGACTCAATCTAGTTTATCAGAGCTGGCCTAGCTCCTGCCTCTTGTCCTACTGTAATTACAGATTCTTCCCCCTTTCATTCTCAAAAGGGCTTGAGTTTAACAGTACATAATATGGCTGTCCTATCTGCACGCTAAAATGATAATTGTTTACAATCATTGTATGTCTGCCACAAGCCAAGGCATTTAAGCATTTAAGCTATGTTGAATCATAATCATTACAGATATTTATGGGTAGAAACAGGACCTTTAATCTCTCTGTACCCAACAATTGTG
>NW_008478689.1:0-1780 GCF_000622305.1 Nannospalax galili
GGTCTAAATTTGATTAAGAGCTGTTGTTCGAATATATGCTACTGCAGAATTTCACAACTGGTCAGACACAGAGATATGTGTCTGAGAGATGCCCAGTACTAGGTGACACATCTGTAGTGGAACCTCTACAGGTAAGGCTCGTAGAACATTGTGGGACAAGGAGTAGAGAGAAAACCAATTCATCCCTCAAATCTCATCAGTTAAGTTTCCTTGTACAACAAAGTGTGACGAACACAGGAGACCAAAACTAGTCAAGTTTTAAAGAATAAGAGAGTGCAGATTGTGTCTCTTTGGATGGGACTCTTATGTTGAAACTCACCTACCCACAGCTCAGATACCATTGAGGAAGAGGAGATAGAAAGATTGTAAGAGCCAGGGCTGGTTCATAAACACAGGGAAGCAAAGGTTTCAGGCCACTGGAAGCTCGCACATATGAACTTGTGGCTATAGTGGCACTGAGCACAGGACCCATGCCAACTCAATTAAACACAGGCACATAGGGAGGTAGGTCATCCCTATACTGAGGACTATTGGAAACTGATTGCTACTGGGTGAGGGAGAGTATGGCTTACACATTATCTCTAGATGGGCTGACTAGATTCTAGTGGATGAATTTATACTTAAAGACATCTGGGTACAAATGCTTGACTGAATAGGAATATGTATGGCAGAATTCATGTGGTCCAATTGGGGGATAGGAGGGACATGCTTGGAGGAGAAGGTCTAAATTTGATTAAACTTGTGGATGAAATGACAAAAGATCAATAAAATATTTAAATAAGAACTGTTATATGAAATGTACAAAAGCTTAAGAAATATTAAATATATTATGAAATTCACAGAAATTCTATAGAAATTAATAATTAAAGAAATGCTCATGTGCAGAATTGTTTTTAATAAATAGAAACTATATACATGTATACATAATGTGAGAGAAAAAATAAATTGAAATTATCTTCTAGTAATTATTCTAAACCTCTTTTACATGGTTTATGTTTTGTAATTCAATATTTCCAAAATATTTCCTTAGTAAATGGTATATTATCCAATTATCATAAAACACTGGATTCTATAACAGCAATAAATAAGAAAATAGGAGACAATGAGCATGGAATAGCAAAGGAAACAAAATATTGCAAGTATGTATCCATGGACTTCTCACTCTGTGCAAGCAGGTTTGTCTGTGGCATAATCTTCATCATAAATTCCATAAACTGTCACATTAAAGAGAGGGTCTCTACTTAGGCTCACTAGACCTCAGTGAATGAACTTGCACTGAAGGGCTTCTGGGGATTGTAACTTGACCAGATAGGCCATAACACTAATGACAGAATGAATGAAATTCAGTGGTGAGGATGACTATGGGAGGGTGCCAATAGGGAGGGGAGTATAAAGATGAATAAGATGTTCTGATTGAGTTGGCATGGGACTTGTGCTCAATGCCACAATTGCCACAAGATCATATGTGTAAGCTACCAGTACCCTGAAAGCCTCTGTACCCCTATATTCATGGATCAATCCTGGCTTTTAAAATCTTTTTGTTCTCCTCTTCTACAATGGTTCCTGAGCCATGGTCGGGTGGGTTTTAATATAGGAGTCCCATTCAAGGACACATATTCTGCAGTTTCTTATTCTTTAAAATGTAGCCAGTTGTGCTTTCTGTGTGCATTTTACTCTGACTAAGGAAGCTTCATCAGTTAGAGATAAAGGATCCACTTGTGTTCTCTTCAACCTTTGTTCTGCTGTGTTCCATGAGCCTTAAGTGCAGAGGTTCCATTGT
>NW_008478690.1:0-1779 GCF_000622305.1 Nannospalax galili
GAGAGAGAGAGAGAGACAGAGAGAGGCAGACACAGAGACAGAGACAGAGAGAAACACAGGGAGAGGTCCTAATGACCCCTTCAAGGGCATAAGAGTATCAAGTCACTTGTGGGTTAGTTTCCTTCAATTAGGCCCCACCTCATAAGACTGCAATAGCATCAACAACTGGGGACTCATCTTTCACATGATGCTTAGTGGAACTGAAGACCCAAATTGTCAGAATGGCTATGGATGTGAAGCTTACCTGCTGGGTGTGTCTGTAGACACATCCTGCCCAGTATGAGATATAAGCGGGGAGCAAACAGGTTAAGGGAAACCATTGTAAAATTTCAAGTTTAGTGCATTATCTATGGTCTTGGATCCTTCCTGCTCTTGAAGGGACTTTTGTGGCTTTAATTGTATCTGCCCTGAAAGATACACTAAGTCCCTGTCAATTCCTTTACACGAGTATGATCATAATTGAAAATGGGGCCTTTTCAATGTTAAAAATGAGGTCATTCTAGATTAGCGCAGTCCCCAGATCCAGTGACTGCTGTCCTTATAAGGAGACAGAAAGATGGAGAACATTAGGAAAAGACAAGTGGAAACAGAGAGACTGAGTGCTACTGCCTGAATCTAGCAGTTCCTGGAGCCACCAGCAGATGGAGGAGGTGAGGAAGGAGTCCTCCCTTGAAGTCTGGAGGGAGCAAGGCCACAGACACCTTGATTTTTGGTTTTCAGACTCTAGAACATCCAACTCATGGAAATTTATTATAGTAGCCTAGGAAAATGCTACAGCACCCAGGGAGTTTGAGAACAGGAGGCAGTGGAGGTCATGGCTTGAATTTTTACTTAGTAATCTTTACCCTTCGTGAGTCAGCTTGCTTCAAGGTTGAGTCTTCCTTCTTCTCCTTGCCCCTCTTCTTCTGCTCCTCCTCCTCCCTCTCCCTTCCTTCTCCTCTTCTACTCTTCTTCCTCCTCCTCCTCTTCCTCCTCTCCTCCTTTTTCTTTTTCTTCATATATATATATATGTATGTTTTTATGCAGCCACTCCTAAAGAACTTATGAAGAAATGAATCTAGAGACCCCCTAGGTACCAAAATGTGTAAATATTTATGTCCTTTATATGAGATGGCATAGTAGGGAGTATTCTACACACATCCTCCTGTGTATTTACAAACCCATCCATATTGATGCACTACTGAAAACAATACAACTAGCACCTAATTAGTTATTAAGCTATGTTGTTTAGAAGATAATGATAAGAAAAAGGTCTGACGTGTTTAGTATAAACACAATCTGTTTTTCTATATATTTTTGATCTGCACTTGGTTGGATAAATCCATGGACAGAGAACCCACAGGTGAAGAGTACCAGCTATATTTGAGCCATTGACACAACCTCTTTAGGAATGTTTCTGTACAGTAAGAGTAGCGCAGCCCAAGTCATTAAAAACACCAAGAGCATGCTAGTATGTGATGGGCACCGTGCCTGCTGACACCTCAGGACTAGGTAGAAGACTTGCATTGTTAGAGCTTGATGAGGCACACTTCTACAAATGATTATGAAAATTACATGGGACACATGAAAAGAAAGTTGCCACCACACTTAACTTTCAGTTACTTTCACTTTACAGTTCTTTTCTTCACTCATTAAACAGCTATTTTATGAGTGCCTACAGTAGACCAAGTGCCACACTCTGAACTTAGAAGGCTGCAGCAGATTCTGCAAATATGGCCTCTGACCCACTGAAATTTTCATTCTATAGATGTGACTAACCAAAAAAAAAAAAAAAAAAAA
>NW_008478691.1:0-1779 GCF_000622305.1 Nannospalax galili
CAGTGCTCTTAACCGCTGAGCCATCTCTCCAGCCTGAAACACTGTATTTTTAAAAACTCTACTATGAACATTAGACTGTAAAAAGACCACTGAAATCACTATTACTACAAAGTGCAGGTTATTACTATAGCTCTTAGGACTCTTGAAACTTTCCAAGACATTTGCAAGGCCCCTTTCTCTCACCTCTGTAAAAATAAAGAATTCAAATAATGAGAAACCAACGTATGTATCATATTTTGTCAACCAAATACTTATTTAAGATAAAAATATTCTAAGTAATATAGAAATAATTTCTCCCATGAGGAGGATGAATTTTCTGTTTTACATACAGGAGATGGGCAAGTGATTAAAACAGCACGTGCCTAACTATTTAAACAACCTCTGAGCTTCTTTATACATATTGGATTTTTTTGTTGTTGTTGTTGTCTTTTATGCCTAGTTTGTCAACCCTTTAGCAATAGAGAAACTTAGGAAATGGGCTAAGATTACTGGAGGGTGGACAGCCTCTTAATACTAACTGAGGCATCTTTGAGAATAAGTAATTAAGGATGATTCCTTCCTATTTGAAAAACTTTTATTAATTTATAATTATTTAAGATAAATACAAACCAAGCAAGCAAAAATGCCAGTTAAGGCTTTCTGCACAATAATTCAAACTACTAGAATGAGACTAAAGTAATGTTTACATAAAACTTACTTCTATCATGGGTTTTAGATTTTTCACCATAAAATGTAAAGATCTTAAAATTCATTGCCCCCCCCCCTTATTTGCTTGAGAAGTGAATGGAAACAGGGAGTGATTCCCTAGAGCAAGGATGCAGCAATACCTATCACGCAAGTTATTGGTAATGACAACACATGCCAAGATGATACTTGACATTTAAGTGCATGCAAGCCCAGTAAAATAGAAATATTTACTTAGAGTGCCAACTATTTATCAGTCTACATATCAGGAAAGAAATGTGCCGCTTTACAATGGGTTGGGGAAAAACCCTAGTTCAAACTAGGGTGCAATATAGGATGGATGAAGGGGTAAGGCTAAAACAATACTGATCACATTCCATATACCTAAAGAATCTGGACTTTGTCATGCAGAGTTCCTTAAGGTTTGGGTCTTACTTGATTGCCAACAGCAGTGTACTGAGGCTGATGGACCACCAGTCAATGATGCTATTATAAGGTAGTGAAACCTCAAGAGGTAGAGACAACTGGAAGTTAGGTCACTGGGGCTGTGCCATTGAAAGGGATGCTGGAACCTCATAGGCCTCCTCTGTCATAGGGTTCTGCCATGAAGTACTGCCTTGCTGCAGGCACAAAGCAATAGGCTCAACAACCATTTATTGAAACCCTGGGCCCATCAGCCTAAATAGATCTTTCTTCCTCCTGATCTGTTTACTTCTGCTATTTCAACACAGTGATACAAAACTACTAGCACAGGTTTGAAGACAGAGGAAAAACTAGAGATCTGGGTTTTAGATAAAGATGAAGCTCCAAGGAAAAGAAGAAATTTCTAGCTTTTTTCCTCTTTACTAAAAAGGAAAACCCAGATGGCTAGGCAAGATGATGTCTTTGTGGTAAGCCTGTAAGGAGTGCACCAGATCCAAAGCACTGTCAGTCACCACAGACATGGTCCAGAACCGACTCGCTGCTTCCATCAGTGATTTTCCAAGATTTGGGTCACTGTTACCACTTCTAGACGTTTTTCAATTTACCCAGTAGTGGCAGCTACTCTACACTACATTTCTAAGGCCTCTAACATCAAGTTTACAATTATTTTTT
>NW_008478692.1:0-1776 GCF_000622305.1 Nannospalax galili
TGGATCTCTGTGAGTTCAAGGCCAGCCTGGTCTATATGGCAAGTTCCAGGCTAGCCAGGGCTACACAGTGAGATCCTGTCTTTAAAAAAAATAAGAAGAAAAAAGAGGCAGAACCCAACTGACATCTGGGTTCAGCCAATACATAGAACAAAGATCCATGCCACAACACTTGGAATTCAGTAGCCATGTTCATCTACCCACTTATCCAACCATTCATCTAGTTAACAGTAACTGACTGCCCACCTTAGGGCTGGCACTGCTCCATGTACTCACTTAGATGCAGAAACAACCGGAAGTTCTTCGCTTTCAGTGGACTCACATTCTGTTCCAGGATAGTGCCATGGGGTAGGTGGGTATAATTTTATTTTAGGAGATACTGTCTCACTATATAGCCCAGGCTAGCTTATAATTTGCTATGGAGGCCAAGTTGGCCTCAAGCTTGCAGTCCTCCTACCTCAGTCAAATGCTGGAGTTACAGGTATGAGCCACATGCCTGGCTGGGTTCCTCTTGTTCCTGGCCACTTGATAGAAGTAGACACAGAAGAAAAACACTCAACAGCTAAGCCTGAGGGAATGACTTTAAGCTTGTTTGTTTGTTTATTGACCAGTTTGGCCTCAAACTCACGGAGATCTGCCTGTCTCTGCCTCCTGAGTACTGGGATTAAAGGTATGTCCCACCATGCTTGTTGACTTTAAACTCTAGAGCTAGGCTAGGGTTACAGCTCAGTGGTAGCCTATGCACTGGCACCCATAATTGCCTGATTTCAACCCCCAGTACTTCCTCCCAAATACACACACAAGTTCTTAAGCAAAGAAAGGAAGACAGACCAGCATTCAAGTCAGGGGTGCTGGAAGTGCCTGTGATCCCAGCACTAAGGAGGTAGAGGCAGGAGGATCAGGAGTTCAAGGATAGCCTCAGCTACAGAGGAAATCTGGGATCAGCCTGGGCTATGAGATCTTGCATCAAAAAATAAATTAAAAAAAATAAAGAGGGGCTAGAGTGATGGCTCAGCAATTAAGAGCACTAGCTGTTCGTGCAGAGGACCTGGGTTTGAATCCCAGCACCCACACGGTGGCTAGCAACCATCTGTAACTCCAGTTCCAGAGGATTCAATGCCGCCTTCTGTCCTCCTCCGGGACTGCATGACACAGGTGCACTTACACATATGCAGATAAAACACATACACATACAATAAAAATAAAGACAAAAAAACTCATCGAACTGTATAAAAAATTAAAATTACAAAGGAAGAAAGGAAGGAAGAAAGAAAACACATGAAGAGCAATTTCACATGAGTACCATGGACAGATCTTGGTTCCAGGTGGGGTGGAGCAGAGAATTGAACCCTTCAGTCAGCAGGGGGTGGTGGCACATACCTTTTGATCCCAGCACCCTGGAGGCAGAGGCAGGTGGGTCTCTTGTGAGTTCCAGGTCAGTCTGGTCTACTAGTGACTTCGAGATCAGCCAGAACTACACAGCGAGACCCTGTCTCTAAATAAATAGCCTGTCTCAAAGAAAGAAAAGTGGGCCAGTCAGGTGGCTCAGCCTTCACCAGACCCCAAAGCCAAGAATGAAAACTGCAAACAAGCTGGCAACCTGAGTGGAAGCCCTGGAACCCAAGTAAGGGTGGAAGCAGAGAACCAAGTTCAAAGATGTCCTCCAAACTCCACACACACATTATGAACCCACACACATACATCATGCACACATACACTGATAATAATAAGTGAAAATTATTTTTTTAAAAAAGAGGTCAATAGGCCAGTGTGGTGGGC
>NW_008478693.1:0-1778 GCF_000622305.1 Nannospalax galili
ATAAATAAATAATAAATAAATAAATAAATAAATAAATAAATAAATAAATGGGAGTTTTGGAATCCAACCCTGATTCTGTCCTGAGTTGGTTCTGGAATCTCCCTACTTCATAGCTCAATGGCTCACCAAGCGTCAGAGTTTGCCCTGCCTCACAAGGTCAGTAAGACTAGCATTCATAGCACTTAACAGGGTCCCTGGCACCATAATAAAGTTCAAAAATTGTGAACTTGTACCTTTATGTGTCTCACATTAAGGTGGAAAATGTGACCTATTAAGATATTAAGAAGTACCATATTGACATAGTCCTGGCCTCTAAAACAGGCAAAAGGAGATCTATGTCAAAGGTATTGAACTTAACTTGAAAAAGACACTTCAAAGCCTTATATAACACTGGTTTACATATATAGTTCAACTATACCTAAATATGTAGTAAAATAAAAATACAAGAAGATTATAAAATATTTAAATAAAAGTTTTCTAGGAACAAAGTATGTCCAGTCTTTGTACCAGGCATCTGTGAAAGAAAAGTTCCCTAGAGAATAAAGAAGAGGGGAACAAATTCTCCCCAAGCCACTGACATCACTGAATTATGGGCTCAGGGTCTCACTCATCTCTTAGAACCCACTTTTACAGATGTAAACAATTTCTCAGAGACACACTTTGAAATTCAAACAAGGATGTGGGCCTCAATTGCCTATACATTTAATTATGGAAACGAAACACAGAATAACCCACACAGCATAAATCTTGCCTTTTTCCTTTCAAGTGAGACGAAAAGGCCTCAGAAATAAAATTCACAATTAGGTTATTATACATTTTTTTAAATGGTAGTCTGTTTCTTTCTAAGAAGGCTTCCCTTTAAAGCTAAGTGTTACAAAGGCATCAACTCTTTGCCGTAAAGGAAGGATAAGTAACCAAGGCTGGCTTCCAAACTAATATGTTGCTTATCTCCTAAAATGCCCCTCAAGGATAACTCCTCCATCCTAGCTTGGGTGGCCAGTGCGTTTCTTCACTAAGTGATGGCTTCTGCAAGTGATGGCTGTATCACTTAAAAAGTACTTTTAGGTTGGGCTGTGAACCAGGAATAGCTTGTAATGGAGAGCTAACTGCAGTTTGCTTATCAAAGGGAATAGAATGGGAAAAGCATTAAGACTCGTTTACCACTGACAGATATTTGCAGAAGAGGCTGCCTATAAGTTAGGAAACAGTTCAGTATTGTCACCTACAGCAAGTCAAAGGTGTCAGGAATGCTCTCTGTCTTCTAAAGGAGTAGGGAAAAGCAGCCAGGTCTGATTTATGACACAGATTTCAGCACCGCACATCTAAAGGCCATTCTGCATATATGGAGCTTTCTTTTAGACTGTGGGTCTTTTATGGCCAACACTGAATTGTCATTCTACTCAACTATTTAGGGAAAATTGCTCTCAGGGTATTAGAACAATCCAGATTGTTTTCAGAACAAGACTTTACCAAAAAGATTCCCACTGAGCCCCAGCAAGGCTGACAATATCTCCCCATATCCCCCTTCATATTAAGACCAAGAATTTTCCCAAAACAGAAAATCAGTCAGACTGAAACCAATCAATGGGTCTTAAAACTCCTATTCTTTTCCTTCTCCTGGTGAAAAGTCAGCAAAACTCAACAAACTTGACTCAACAAAGCCCAAATGCATTTACATGTGTGTCACTCTACAGAGAGAAGTCAGCTGTAGTAAGAAGGACATGAAGAGGCAGGAAGCGTGATAAGTCATAGCAATGAGTTTCTAACTAGGGGAAGTA
>NW_008478694.1:0-1780 GCF_000622305.1 Nannospalax galili
GAGGACAGAGTGCTCGTATGTGCCTTCATTTGTTTTCTGTTGCTGTGATAAGATGCCCTGACAAAAGTAACTTGAGGGAGAAAGAGCTTATTTTGGCTCACGGTTGGTAGAGAGTCAAGACAGCAGGAACCTGAAGCAATCAGTCACATTTGCCTCCACAACCAAGGAGCAAAGAGGTGAACACAAGCTGGAGCTCAGCTCAGTTTCTGCATGTTATCTGGTCCAGGAGGCCCTGCCCAGGGAGCAGCACCCCCCAAGAGAGTGCCTCTGGCTGCAATCAGGACAGCTCCCCACTGGTCTGCTCGGAATCTACTTCCCGGGTGATTCAAGATTCTGTCAAGTAGACCATTTATAGGAACCATCTCACCCCACAAGTGTGAGGGCCTGAGAGCAGATACCCCAAACCCAAAGAAGCCTGACACGGCAGCATGTATCTGTAACCCCAGTGCTCTGTCGCAACATGGGACACAGGCACAGGAACATCCTTGGAAGCCTGTGGACCAGCTAATGTGACACACACAGCAACAAGTAAGCAAGGACTGACCATGGAGGTGGTCTTCTGATCACCTACATGCCCTGGCACGTGTGTGCCAGTATACATACACATGAACATGCATATGCACAAAGATTTTTTTTAAGATGGAAAAGGGGCAGGCGAGATGGCTCAGTGGGTCAAGGTGCTTGCTACCAAGCCTGACGACCTGAATTCTATCCCTAGATCCTACAGGGTGGAAGGAGAAAACTGAGTCCAGCACATCATCTTCTAACCTCCCCACGTAGTCTGTGGCACGTGAGCATGTACTCACCTGCTCCCAGCATTCACACACACAAAACAATAAATGTAACAAAAAGAATAAATTTTAAAAAGTGGAAAAAAGAGGAAAATTGTGTTTCTTTAGATATTTTAGCATAAGAAACTAATGATTACACAGAACCTCCATCAACTCACTCATACAAAATACAGCAGAGTCTGAAGGAGCCTTCCCTGCTTTGGGCTTGAGAGAGGAACTGTCTGAGGCTGACAGACACCTTTACAAACCTCTGGCAGTGGTCAATGTTCTAGAGACAGTAGAAAAATAGGTTTTCTGATAAGGGATCAGTTTCACAGGAACACAATGAACTACGTCACTTTCAAGTTGAATCCATTTTGAAACCCCAGGCACAGCCATCACACCGCTGTCATGGGTGCCAGATAATTGGGATTCATTGCACAGCCTACATTCTCCAAAAGATGATTGACATCCTCACAGTTTGTGCTGAGTGAGAGAGGTCTCATTGTCAAAACCCAGCATGCAATCTTCTCCAAGGTTAATTGAAATTCAGTTGAATACAAAGGTATGAAAGGCATTTCCACATATTTTAATACATGGTTTTTAATGTTATGATTAAAGTATTTTATCTAGACTTGCACTGTTTTCTGTTGTAGCCATAAGCTGTGTGTGGCTGCACAGCACTTGACACGTGGATAACCTGAAGTGAAATATGTTGTAAGTATAAAGTACGCATCCAATTGTTAAGACTTGATTATTTTAATGCAAAAATATAGCAGCACTTCAGAGACCTATGTTGATTATATTTTGAGCAGTAGTATTTTGGATAGTTAGAACTAACCAAATGTAACCACAAAATTACTTTTATTTTTAAAATTGCCTGATTTGACTATTAGAAAATAAAATGGCATTTAGGACTCACATTTTACTTATACTGATCAGCCTTGTGTCTAACAAGGATTGAATGGAGTGCCTTCTCAGACAGTTTAATTGATGCTATTTAAAGTAAT
>NW_008478695.1:0-1781 GCF_000622305.1 Nannospalax galili
TTTAGTTCAGAACATGGCCATGGAGCTGGTGGCCCAAGCCTATATTTCATGGAAGATAAGAATCAGAGAAAGGATGCTTTGTGGAAAAGTGGGCATGAAAGGGTTATAGTCACAGTAGAAGAGGGCTCCAGGACCCTGTATCATGCCAACTGGCACTCAAGTGAGAGGAAGCAGAACAGCTCTGACAATATTTTTCCAATGTCATTTAATTGTTCAGTGCCTCTCTCCCAGGTTATTCGTTTCCTACATAACTGCTCTCCAGTCCACAATGGCCTCTAGCTTGTTGACCTCTCCGTTGCATCTCAGATAGCAATACTGTTATGGAAACTTCACATCTCCTTTACTGAAAAGGATGATTGTACCCTTTACCCCAAATATGTGATCCTCAGACAATATTCTGTTCTTCTATTTTCCTCTCCCAGGTCTGCCAAGGGTTAGAAGAGAAGGCACACAAACTTGGGATTGAACTCCTAAGGCTACATTTTAGGATATCCTTCACACTCCAGCGAGCAGCCATTAGCTATGGAAGTCCCTCCAAACCTTTGTCACTCTGCCCCAACTCACCAAGACAACCATATGAACACTCTCTCAAAGGCCTAGGTTTGGTCACTGAGAATCTTAGCCCCATAAAGGAGTGTTTCTCAGCACGCTGTACCACACATCATTTCAACATGTCTTACCTCTACCTTACTCCTCTTCTCCCCAGACGCAGAAAAAAGTGTCCCTGCATCAGGCCTGCTCTCCTCCTTACTGTCTTCTGTTTCCTCAGCTATTTCACTCCACCAACTTCTCTGCCTGCTCTGTAGCGCAACAGCGCCTTCCCATCGACCAGCAAATATGCTGTAGCCCTTTCAGTCACTCAGTGGATCATACTCAGTCTTATAACCCATCCCAGCATCCACTCTTGTATTACTTTTGCATTTCTTTTCTCCACCAGGCTTATTTGCAGAGAGGGCTCTTTACAGAACTAGAAAAAAAGTTTATAATATGCAAATGTGATTGTATCCATTTCTTTCAAATCACTCATTCTGTACCCACTAACTAATACATGAAAAATGAGTTCCTTATTGTGGAGAAAACTTCAAGGCCAAAAGTTCAGACAATAGAGGGTAACATCAGGCCAAAGCAGGAGAGGCTACAAGCCAGGCCAGGGACTGCGAAGGAATCACTAGAAAAGAGGTGTGGGGCTCGTCTCGTGCACTGTTTTGAACTAATGCAAGGGCTTTATTCAGTAAATGGCAAGTACTAGCACAATAGATGTAGTTTCCACTAACCCTTTCTGGTAAGAGGTTTTCAGCCATTTCTTTGATGCAAATATACACATTTGAGCGTGTACAATGATTAATGAATGTGGCAACATTTTGATGGACAGTCCAATGCAGAAACTGCCACAAGATTACAAAAACAAAATATAAGAAAAATGGGTAGTATGATAGGCATAGAAACAAAACAAACAGGAAGCAAGAGGAGAGGTCTGTGAGCGCAAGGACCTCAGAATGGCAGTCCACAGTGCCAGATACAAGAGTGCTGTCAGAGGGACAGATGATTTCTGCAGAAACCCTAGAGAGAAAATTAATGAAATTCTCACCATCAAGGACACAAGATGGAAAGGTACATCCACAGGATTGCTAGAGCTTGGTGGAGTCCTGAGTTCACCCAAAGGAGGTCAGTCTCACACACAGCTCACGTCTAATATCCACTTTGCGGGAAAGGGTTTGGACTCTGACACAAGCTATGGTGCTGAGGACAAGTTTGCAAGAACAGCTGAGGACAAGTGTTTC
>NW_008478696.1:0-1779 GCF_000622305.1 Nannospalax galili
AATGAATAAATGAATGAAAAATAAACTCTATTCAAATATCACCCCAAATCTATAGTCCAATATTAGGGTGACACTTTTCTTCACTCAGTGAGAAGCTCCTTCCTTAGTCTGGTATGTTTCCTGTGGGTATAAGACAGAGGAGCCTGGCCTTCGGAGACCGCAGGTTTGTTGTGCTTTGTTCTTACATTGCTTGGACAAGGACCTGAGGCACTGTCCACACACCCCTGTCCCATGCTGTAGGTATCCCCTTGGCTCTGGGAAGGTTCCCCATTCCCACCCAAACACTCACCAGGCAAAAACTCATTTGTGCTCACAGTGTAACACCCACAGGTGCACCCAGAGAAATGCCAGTCATCACCCAGGGCTGGAAACACCAAAACTGGTTGGACCACATTTGTAGGTGTGGCTCTCACCAACGGTACCCAGGCCTGTTGACACTGGCTCTGCTGTATGGGGTGCAGTGCTAGCTCTGGGGAGGTGGTAGGTTTGGGGATGGACACTCCGGCAGTCCTGATTCCTGGGGCTGAGAAGAGTCGATGCTGCTGCCTGGGTGCATGAGCTCAGACCAGGTATATTTGAGGCTGCTCCAGACACAGTGTTGCTGGTGTCAGAGGCCATGGAAGCTTCCACAAGCTGTGGTAGCAGCTGTGGTGGCAGCTGTGGTACTTCCAGTGCCTCTGGTGACTTCCCCATCCTCAAACAGTATAAAAAGAGACTTCTTCCTCTGCCTCCTGGGCTCCAAGTCTCTTCAGAGGCCTCGCTGTGCTGTTTGTCTCTGGGGCTGGAGCCTGAACTTGCCTCAGACCCGCGCCCCTGACCCTCCCATACTGTTGCCTGTCTGTCTGTCCACAGTGTTAACAACTCTAATAAACTCCTCAGTCCCCAGTAATCTGTCTTAGCGTTCTCTTTGAACTACTGCTCAGCCATATCCAAAACAACACCGTGGGGGAGACGGGGCACACGGGCGCGGGGGGGGGCACTCTGGCAGTCCTGATTCCTGGGGCTGAGAGGGTCCCTACTACGACGAAAGGTGACAGTAGCAGTGGCGGCTTAGACAAGAATGTTCCTACATCAGAGGTAGTTAAAAGCTGATACACACATGGAGTCAGTACTGGAATAGGGTAAGCATGCTCAGAAGGAGGAGATGGGCTCAGACCCAAGGTAGGGTGAGTGCAAAAGCCAAGGATGAAAATGCACTTTAGTCTTAGACTGGGACAAGAGTCGGCAAACTTTCTCTGGAAGAGGCTCTTTGCAGGATACAGTCCCCTTTGCAGCTACTCCGACTTGCTGGCAAGTCCCTGGAGACAGTGAGTAAATGAATGAGTGCCCGTGTTCCAGTAAAAGTTTCTTTGCAAAGTCAGGTGACAGATGAGACTTGATCCTTGAGCAGTCACTGCCTGGACTAGGGGACGACATAGGGACCATGGGGTAGTGGTGTCCCAGGTGCTGGATTGGATAGGGTTGATTGATGTGGTGACAGAAGTCTGTAGAGTTGAGGTAGGTTTACTAGAGATGGAAAGGACCAAATATAGTTAGTCTACGCTGCAGTGGGGTAGGGTGTTATTTCCCAGGAGTGTTTCTGATTGGCCTGGAAATGGTAAACACTAAACAAAGCAGATGAGGTCACCTTGGAAGTAAGGAGGGTTCCGGAAGAGGAAATGACGGCCACCTGGTGTGCTGCCATGACAGATGAGAAGGTAGGGTGGTCACTGGGGTTGAGATGTGTGTTCAGAGAAGACATTGTGTTAGTCCCTGGTCCCGTTGTGTTGATGGCGGTTG
>NW_008478697.1:0-1781 GCF_000622305.1 Nannospalax galili
CAGTTGGATCAGCATTGGATGTCTTCTTGAATCACCTCCACCTTATTTTTTGTATCCTCCGTCATCCTCCTATCAGGCCCCCTCACCTACTTAGATCCATGTTCAAAAGACATTCACAAAGAACCCAAGGTGAGAGTTTGTTTTGTTTGTTTTTGTTTTCACTTTTTTTTTGGCTAGACCAAGTGGGAAGAGATGAGGGCAGGGAAGTAGCAGGGGTCAGATCATGAAGGACCTGGTAGCCACGCTAAGGACTCAGGTTTTCAGCCTGTGTGAAATGAGGCGTTGCAGAGGGCTATGAGATGAGGATTGACAGGAAGACTCAGGATCTAAGTGTACCATAGGATAAGGATAGAAGCAGGAAGCCCGCTTGTCAATGCAGGTACAGGGTGGTGACTTGGAAAAGAGTGGAGCACCAGGAGGTGACTCACCCAGGGGCCCTCAGCTGTTTAGTGGCAGAGCCTGAGTTCATAATAGGGGTCTCCTGACCCCTACTCCCAGACCACAGTGATGCTCTGACTTGCTTCTTTGTCTCCTGGTGGCAGATTAAAGATCTCCGAGACCACAAGCTGGACAACCGCATGGAATCCTTCTTCCTGGCCGAGACTGTGAAATACCTCTACCTTCTGTTTGACCCGAACAACTTCATCCACAACAACGGCTCCACCTTTGACTCTGTGATGACCCCCTACGGGGAGTGCATCCTGGGCGCTGGGGGCTACATCTTCAACACAGAAGCTCACCCCATTGACCCCGCTGCCCTGCACTGCTGCCGGAGGCTGAAGGAGGAGCAGTGGGAAGTGGAAGACTTGATGAGGGAATTCTACTCTCTCAAACAGAGCAAATCAAGATTTCAGAGAAAGACGATGAGTTCAGACCCTTGGGAACCCCCAGCAAGGCCAGGCACACTCTCTTCACCTGAAAAGCATGACCAGGCAAGGGAGAAGCAGCCTGTCAAGCAGAGAACCCCGCTCCTCAGCTGCCCTAGCCAGCCCTTCACCTCCAAACTGGCATTGCTAGGACAGGTTTTCCTAGATTCCTCATAACCACTGGATAATTTTTTAATTTTATTTTTTGAGACTAAGCTATAATAATAAATCTGCTTTTGGCTATCAAGTTTTATATACTGGATCCTTCCTGAGATTTCATTCAAAGAAAGGATTGCTGCTTAAAAACTGTCGCGAATCTAGTTTATTTTTCTCAGGTAGTGGTAAAACAACTAAACCCCGAGTTGGCTGACTCTGGAGGCCCTGGGGGTTAATAGTTGGATCTCTCTTCCTTTTCTGGTATCTCTGGGAAAGGTGGTGCTACCAATTTATTTGTTTGTGGCCTCTCCCAACCTGTGCTTCTGACTTTTAGCTGTCCCCTCTATCCATGAGTCCTTAGAGGCAACAGAGGTTTATTAACCACCTTTGAGTGTCAGCCATAGCACCAGAGAGTCAGCATCAAACAAAGAACAGTTTTCATTCTTGTGAGAACTAAATTCCGGCAGAGAGAAATAAATATATGAAATGACATTAGCATAAGTTCCATAAAGAGCATAGGATCCTGGGGCTGGGGTGATAGTTTGGTCAAGTGTTTGCCATACCAGTGCAAGGACCCAAGTTCAGATCTCCAGCACCCACATAAAAACCAGGCAGCATGGTGAATGTCTGGAATCCCAGTGGTGGGTGGAAAAGCTGGGATTTGGGACATGTGGAACCCTGGTGCTCACTGGCCATCCAGTCTAGCCTAATTGGTGAGCTTTGAGTTCAATGAGAGACCCTGTCTCAAAACAGAAGATG
>NW_008478698.1:0-1781 GCF_000622305.1 Nannospalax galili
CTATGTATATGGGACTTCTAGTCGCAAGTATGAAACAACAGGCTCCAGAATTACTCAGCGACCATCAACAAGCAGCACAGATCTGTGATGCTGTGAGAGGGGAAAAATGAGAGGATTGTTGTTATCATTGCTGACTTCCTACCAGGAGGTAGTACCCAGACTATGGCATTAGGAGAGGAATTTGAACAAAGCCTAGACTGCTCAGATACGGACGTGGATGCTGGAGTTTGAGGACAGTTGGGAGAGCAGTAGAGCTCCAGGAAAGAGCAGGCAACATGGAGAAAAAGCTGGAGATCAGGATTTGAGGCTTTGGCTAAACTCCAATTTTTGTGAGAAGAAGGAAACCTCACAAGACTGGGAGAAAGCAACTTCTAAGGAAAGAAAAATGACTGCAGAATTATACAACAAATAACCTCCATACCTCACACGGAGAGAAGATTCATTTTAGCACTCTTCGATGCGAGCACAGCATTCTACATGAAGAGCAGGAAAGCAAGGCGGAAGTTGGGAAGATTCGCTCTGAAATAATAACTACTGTCCGTCAGTATGCAAAACACAACGTCAAACTAATTTACAAGCAACTGACTGCCAGAGAAGATGCTTGAAAAGAGCATAAAACCAGCCCGTGGGTCCTTTAAATAATTCAACATTCAATATGAAAAATCTTTAAGAAGAAAGAAAATATGACCTAACCTGCAACAGATTAATCAACTAACTCAGACACAGAAATGGAGGAAACGAAATGGATATTTAGAATGAATAACAAAATATCTAAAGTTAAATTTCATTAGATTAAAAGGACAGAAGCTTGGGCACTGGTCAACAGAACAGTTAGCTTGATTCTCCTAAATACATAAATATCACTAGTAGAGGTGCAACATGACGGCAAAACTGATAAAACTGCAAGAAGAAAATACCCAAAGTTGGGTAATTCAGTACTTGACTCTCAATAAACCAGCAAGACAACAGAAAATCAGTAAGGGCTAACTATTATGGAAACTGAAGGAAGCAATGCTGTCCAGTATCCCCGAGTGACGCTTACGGAGAATTCCATCCAACACCAGCAGGACGTGTTATTTCTCAAAGAGCATCAATCAAGACTCATAACAGGCCATAAAATAAGTCTCAAAAAAAAATCTTCAAGCTCTGAAGTAATGCAGACTATGTGTTCTGAACACAAAAGAATTAAATCAGAAATCAATGCCAGAGAGACATTTGGAAATCCCTGCAGATAACTGGATGTTAAACACCACTTGTCTGATTAACTCATTGAACAAGAGAAATGAAAAAGGAAATTGGAAAATAGTTTGGCCTGGATGAAAATCATCATAATGTATCAAAATACCTGGGAGTTCTTTTAGACAACAATACTATTGAATAGCAGTTTTGATAGGTTATACATAGGACAGGGAATGTACCTTACTTCATTACATATACAAAGGTAACGACACAAGTAACAACTGAAATACAAGACCTAAAACCTATTGGGGATGGAAAGATTTAAGCTGGGATGGAGACTCGGGGATGTGGGGGAAAGGAGAAGTTTGGGGAGGAGTCAGTCAAATTAAGTATGTTTGAAAAAGCTATATGGAAACATGCTACCTTGTAAGATAATTTTAAAATAAAATTTAAAAATATTTGAATCAGCTAGGCATGATGGCACATGTCTTTAATCACTGCACTTGGAAGGTAGAAGCAGGCAGATCTCTGTGAGATTGAAGCCAGTCTGGTCTGCATAGGGAGTTCCAGGTCAGCTGGGGCTAGAGGGAGACTCTGTCTAA
>NW_008478699.1:0-1781 GCF_000622305.1 Nannospalax galili
CTCCATCTTGTTTGAGGCAAGTTCTCTTTGCTGTTTCTGTCATATGTCAGGCTAGTTGGCCTGCATGTGCTGTTTCTCTGTTGTCATATGTCAGGTTAGCTGGCCTGCATGTGAGCTTCTGGGGATCCTCCTGTCTCTCTCTCCCATCTCCCTGTAGGAGTGCTAGGATTACAGATGCTTGTGTTACATGTCTGGCTTTTATGTGGGTTTTGGGCATTCGAACAGGTCCATATGCTTAGACAGCAAACGTTTTTAGCTAGTGAGCCATCTCCCAAGTCCCAGGGTTTCCTTTTGATTCAGATACAGCTTTCATGAAGCCCTCCCAGATCCCCATTCCTCAGTAAGACCTATACTTTCTCTCTGTAGGCCTGTGGTCCTTCCTCTCTCCCTCCCCACTGTCTGAGACACAAACAGCACTTCTGCTTGTTCATGTGCTGGTCTTCTCCACCCATCATAGATGGAGGGATCTGAGTGGGGCACTCTGACCCATCTTAATGCCCTCTGACCACAGCAGAGGCAGGGCCAGCAAATATTTATCGTGGGAAATTGGATAAATGAGCCTATAGTATCAGGGCTATGGGTCACCTGGACTCCTGCCATTTGCAGGAAACTTCCAGCTGGTCAAGGAGATTGCTGATGAAGACCCCAACCACGTGAACCTGGTCAATGGGGATGGTGCGACCCCACTGATGCTGGCAGCTGTCACAGGACAGTTGCCCCTGGTGCAGCTGCTGGTGGAAAAGCATGCCGATGTGGACAAGCAGGACAGCGTGCATGGCTGGACGGCCCTCATGCAGGCCACCTACCATGGGTCTGTGTCTCCCACTCCCTCCACTAGGCACTCTGGCCCAGAATGGGGGAGGGCTACGAGGACTTCAGGACCTGTAGAAAAGATGACAGAAGTGCATGCGCAGTTCAGCTTGCGCCTGTCCACATCCAGGTTTCCTGCTAGCTTGCCCTGTGGTTTCCAAGTGGGTATGGAGACACAGCAGGAGCTTCTTAGGCAAAAAGATACATACTGTTTCTCAAGTTTTGTTTTCAGTTGAAAGGTGTGATTGGTTCATTTGGAGTTTTCTCATGGAAGTTCAGAGATACCTCCATATGTGACCTTAAACAGTGAGAGTCATCCTGACCTCCTTTACATAACCGGATCATCCCAGCCAGGTTGGCTGTCACCTTCCTGCATACTCCTCTGGGGTCTTGTAGCTGCTAAGTGGTCTGCCTCCCCTTAGGGGCTGTCCCCTCTCCTTTCATTTGACCATATCCTGCTCTGATGTTGATTGTCTTACCTGTTGAGCCTCAGACTTCCTTGTCAAACTTTGATCCTTCCCCAAGCCTTCACAATAGGAGGAGGTCCAGTTGGCATGGTGACCGAATGTTTTGGGGCAGAAGCCCTGGCTTTCATTTTCATCTAGGGAGGAACTTTAGGACTGATTTAAAGCACACCTTTGCCTGGCTTGCAGAGAGTGGTGGGGAATGGTGGGCCGTGACCATTACCCATGCTCTGCTTAAAGACAAAGACCGAACACATGGTTAATGCCACCAGGCTTGTTACCTAGGAACAGAGCCATACTTTGGCTTTTACTTGGTGGATTAATTTTGTGTCACTCTAGCAGAATACCTGAGGCAGTTAACTTCTAAAGAATAAGGTTATTTTGGCTCATGATTCTAGATGTTGCAGTTAAGATTGAGCAGCTCCATGACTTCTAGCCTCTGGTGAGGACACTCATGGCAAAGGCTGGGAGCAAGTATCCAAACAGGGACTCACATCTCAATGTGGG
>NW_008478700.1:0-1781 GCF_000622305.1 Nannospalax galili
TAATACACTGATCATGGTTTTCTCTCTGCTTAGACTGTTACTGTTGCACGTTCCTGTCACCTTGACATCCCTGTGATGATGGACTGTAACCAAAAGTACAAGCCAAGATAAATTGCTTTGTCTGAATCTGTTATTGCAGCAGCAGAAATGAAGCCAGGTGTTATTGGGGTGTCTTCCAGGCCAACCTTGATCTCCTGGGGGACCTGCTCCATGTGGCTTCTCTGTTGAGCCCTTCTCTCCAGTGACCTCTCACACATCTTCATTTCATTCACGCCTGTCTCTCGGAGTGCACACTTGGCACTGTCTAACAGCCTGCAGATGTTCCGTGCTATTGGCAATTCCATGTTATCTACCTGACCATTGCTTCATTTTTTCTTTACTCAACTCTGTCATATGCAACACAAGCACAAGATTTTCTTCGTCGCTTTTTGAAGCTGTTTCTGGTGGTCTTGTGCTTACAGTTTGTTGCTCTCTGACAAAATTGCCCACGCATACTGGCTACCTTTTTCCTGGGTCCATTGATATATTAGGTACAACTATTTTAATACCCATATTTGGAGAATGGGTTGTAAACTCTTGTCCTGATACAGCATCCATGTAAACTAAACCCTTTACCTGGAGTCTTACAGTCCGGCCTTCATGAACACCAATCTCCTTCCTGGCTTTGACAACCACATTCTGCCTTGTATCCAAACATATCACACATTAGAGCAAATTCCCTTCGTTCTCCACAGTGGACAGCTTCCAAATGACCAGCGAAAGACGCTGAGCCCTGCAGCTCAGCAGATACTCACGTGTGTAGAAAGAAGTTTTATCTTTGGCCTAGTAGTGATGACCTAGGCTTCACAGACTCTGCTCTTCTATTCCCTAGGTGATACATATTTTACTCATTACTAGACATGTGTCCAGGTGGGGCCAGAGTTTCCAACCTTTCTGCAGGCATAGTCAGTTCCTTCTGTGGCCTGCACCAGAAAACCCTCAACCGATACCCTAGACTATGTCGAGCTTCCCCCATCAACCCTTGGTGGTACTCTGTAAAAGAGTCTACTATCAAGTTCGCAGCCCTGAGTCTAGTATATGATCATGAGGGCTCATATCAGCCTTTAGCAACTATCTGAAAATTGAGCTGCCATCCTAGGAATTTATATGACAGTCAGGCTCCCTCTAGGATTCTAACACTGCCGAGATCGTGTGTGTAAACACTTGTCAGAGGAGCAGGGTGGCTTTCCTCCTTGAACTCAGTCTCTTGCCCTGAGCAGTGGCCTTGAATTTTTTTGGGTAAAGTGTCATAACAGCCTAATGTAGTGCTGAGCCTGGCTTTCTCCAGACCTTGTCTGTTTGTTTATGAGCTGCCTGAAAAAATGCTATCATCCCAGCAGGTGAAGTCAGTAAGGGAAAGTGAGGGTAAGCCCACTGGTAAAGCTAATGGAACAGAAAACCTGTCTGAAATCCGTTCCATTGTTTTGTGACAAACAGTCCTGTACTGCAGTCTCTTAGGGTGGGAACTCACTGCCTCTCTCAGAAGCCACCAGGGTCTGGCAGGGTGTACTCTGAGGCAGCCGACTCTGCCTGCTGGATTCTGACCAGGAGATCCTAGCAGTTGTAGTGATCCAAGGCTGGAAGTGTTTGCTTTATAGACTCAAATCAAATGGATTTGAGACTGAGATTTCCAGACTGAAAGCCAGAGTGTGAGGGCCTTTAAATAACAGCATTGAAGAGATAGATCTCTTCTTTAACAGGTCTATAATCACAATTATTTGAAGATATATATATATATATAT
>NW_008478701.1:0-1781 GCF_000622305.1 Nannospalax galili
AAGTTCTCAGTGATGAACTTGTCAGAGTCGGAACTTGAACCTGGTTTGGTCTGGTGCCAGTGACACAGGCCTGTGCTCATAGGCCTGAGCAGGGGCAGGAGAGCTGTGTCCTTGGTGTTTGCCTCATTAAGGAAGTCCCAAGGGGGCTGAAGAAGGTTCAGCCAGATAAGGTCTCAAAAGCACCTTTAGTCATCCTGACCTGGAAGTTGACCCTGGCCATGCAAACTTCATAGAGTGTTGGGGGCAGAGATCAGTCTGCCAGAATGCAGTTTTTATGTAACAAGGACGTGAAGACCCAAGCGAGGCCATCTGCCTCTCTGCCTTCGTTTCCACTTCCTTCTACTGACCTTGTTGCAGATTTATGATATGCTCTCTGAAGCTGGACTGTCTGTGGTTAAATCCTGCCTCTGATGCTTTCTCGCTGTATAGTCTTGAGCAAGTTGCCTGACCTCTCTGTGCCCTAGGTTCTTCATCTGTGAAACAAGAATACTAAGGACAGCCTGGCTCACAGGGCTTTGGATGGTATAGAAGGAGATGGCTCATGTAAAGGGTTTGGTTCAATGGTGGATATGCAGGAAAAGGTACAGGTATCAGCTGTGTTATTAAAACAAACCTGATCCTGTAGGGTATCACTGCTTAAACTACTTTAGACCCTAATGGTTGCTTGTCAAAGCATTGCACATGTGATCTCTGCTGTCTCCCCAGCATCACCACCCCCTATCCCCTCCCCATCATCCCATCCCCCTGGCCATGTGTCCCAACCACTCTGACCTTCCAACCTCTGGAATGCATCAAGCTCCATCCTGCCTCAGGGCCTTTGCACATGCTGTCCCTTTCACCAGGGATGCTTACCCAGGCCTTCTCCCAGGTAAATCCTGCACAGGTAACTCAGCTTCATCTTGGGAGAAGTTCCTGTAGCTCCCCCGACTCCCCTAAACACCTGTTCCACCTCCTCAGTGATATAGATGACTTTGGTCCAGGCTGAATCTTACCATTTCATTTTGGCAGTCTAGTGACTGCCTGCCTTCCCGGGACCATGCCTTCTTTTCTCTCAGGACCTCTGCCTGTGTTTTGTCACCCCAGTATCTATTACAGTCCTCAGAAGTCAGTAAGGAATGGTCAGGTGACCCAGACCAATAAGGAGGAGGAATGTGCAGAAGGGCCCACACTCCAGGGCAGACTCCAGAACACCTTGCTTCCTGGGGGACCCAGTCGCTTTTGCAGCCTCGTCATACTGGGTACAAATTCTCAAGCAGAGCGTCACAGGCCTTCTGCCTCTCTGGAAAGCTAAGCTGAGCCTTGAAGCCCCTTCCTGTCCAGAGGGCACCAACAATGCCAGCCACTTTCCACTGCCTTGGACTGGCCTTCCTTGGAATTCTCTGAGCTTGTTCAATCCAGTGGACTCTCCAGAGGCACTGGCCCCACAATGAAGGCTTCCGGGATGCTCAGGATCGTCTTATCTGAGGCAGCGCTTTCTCCCACAGCGTTAAGTGATGCAATTACGATTAGGTAACTGACAGCAGAGAAAGGGAGGCACTCTTCCTAAGCAGCAGGTGGAACAGAACAGATGGAGCTGGGCTCGCAGAAGGGTAGAGAGCTGAGGTGTAGGGTAGGCAACCTCCCCAGGATGGAAGCTGAGACCCATGAGCAAGGATCAGAGGGAAGAAGAATCTGAGTTTGTCAGAGAGAGTGTAGTAGAGTTAAGAGAATTCCAAAGGAGCTGAAAGCAGGGCAAGTTAACCCCCTTCCCAGAGGATGTCACAGAGGGAGGGAGGGAGGGA
>NW_008478702.1:0-1781 GCF_000622305.1 Nannospalax galili
CAAACCCAAGGAGGCCCCCTCACAGACCGAAGGCTGAAAGCTGGGCAAGTGCGGGCCACCCAACAGCAATATGATTTTACCCCTACACAAACTACAGGTAACCAATTACCAGACTCTGGCCTGTGGTATCAACTTCTGTTGCAAGAACATGAACTTTTTGTGAGAGGAAATAAAGTGATAACACAGTCACAGACACCACAAGGAAGATGTGTTAGTGAAGGAGAAAGTATGGGGGTTTCCACAGCAGTCAACCCGTCAGAAAAAGTAGAGTGGCTGACAGAGGTGGGACTGGGGCACTAGGAGTAAAGTTTAATAGTTACAGACTTTCACTTTCCAAAAGGAAAGGGATTCTGGAGGTGGACGATGGTGATGTAAATGGACTTAATGCTACTGAATTATACATTTAGCAGTGGCTGGAATGGTAACTGTTACTATGTATTTTACCACATCTTGACACATCTTTAATTAGCCGCTTGAGGGGAATGAAGCGGAAGGAGTGAGTGGTACTGATGCTGGTTGCATTGCTTTACCGGCTTATAGGTGATGGACAGCTGGCCCAGGTAGTGGCCAGTCCTCTGAGTCTTGATCTCCACGTGGTTGAAGGTCTTACTGTTGTACAGGCCCACCATGCTGCCCACCATCTCTGGCAGGATGACCATGCCCTACAGGTGTTTCTTCACCACCTCGGCTTCTCAATGTGTGGCATGTCTTTCTTGGCCTTGTTCAGGTTTTTGAGCAGTTAGTGCCGCTTCCACCACAGGCTGTGGTTCAGGCACCTTTGCTGTCTGGCGGTGACCAGCTGCATGAGCTGCTTGTAGGACATGTCCAGCATCTGGTCCAGGCCCACAGCACAGTAGGTGAACTTATAGAAGTTTACCTTTTTCTTTTCTACTTCTACCATCTTTTCAGCTGTTAGGAAGAGAAACTTACTACATTTTCTTTAGAAATTTATTTTTTACTAGAGAAACCAGGAATGACTTGAGTTAGGTAGACATACTTGGTTTGGTTTGGTTTAATAGAAAACTATTTAGTGCTTCATGTATAAAGCATCTTATGTTACAAGCAAAGTAGAGATAAATTATTTGCTAATGTCAGTGGTTTATTAAACTGCTTTTTTTCAAGTAGATTAATTATTTGATTTGATCTATAAAGTATAAATTGCAGAGTAAAAGATTTTAATCATTTTATATAACTTGTTTACATTCTGAGGTTTCTGAAATAATTAATTTGAATAACCACAGTGGGAATTCTGTGACCACTTATTAGGAGCCTTGGGCTCTTGGCACCTCACTGTAAGTATAAAATGCTTTTGCTGTGATCCTCGGAGCTGCTAGAGAGCACTGAGGAAATGCTGGAGATGCCTGGTCTGCCTAGGGCCACACACCAAGTACCTTCCGGCCTCAGCCCAGTGCTGTAGGTATGCCCCGGCAGGTCTTCTGCTGAGTGGGCTGTGCTGCACAGTAGGATGTCCTCACTTCTCAACTGCTATGTGTTGTAGATGACAGGGACTCATTCAATTGGCTGACTGGGAGCAGCATTGACCCATTGGCGGATTACACAGTCTCCTCATCCGAGTCCTTGTCTTCTTCCTTGCTCTTTGTCCACAAGAGGACTGAAAAGTCACAGAGAATGTCCTGGAAGTCAGTGGGACCTAACTTTGGGATGAAAAAGCTGGGCCTTCCTGGTGACGAGGCAGATCACCAAGTAAAAGATGGTAGGTAAAATGCTGAAACCTTTACAATAGCTGCCCCCCTCATGTAGAGGCTGTGTATAAGACACAG
>NW_008478703.1:0-1782 GCF_000622305.1 Nannospalax galili
AACGTGACATTCTTGTCACATTTAGTGCCTTTCCAGGCAGCAGATTTTCTTTGCTGATGCAGTAGAAGCAATGTCCCAATGGACTCAACTAGCACGGGAGTCCTGTTGTCTGCCTATCTACGTGATATAACGGGCACTACAAGTGCCTGTTCAAACTGCAAAGAACCGAGCTGCTAAGTGGAGGACCCTGGTGGGACCTGGAGCACGTCTCAGATGGCTGAAGAGTAGTTCTGATATCACTGCTCTGAAAAATAAGGAAGGGCCTGGGTTAAGGCATTGGTAACTGTTTCGTAGCCAAGGCATGATGGCAGGGTTTCATCCAGTGCCAAGTTCTAAGCAGATGGCAAAGCCATTGTAAGGAATCTTTGAGCAGAATCACAGACCTGCTGTCCAGAGCCACTTCAGAACTCTAGAGGCACTGGCTCCTAGCCCCAGGCTGCTGTCATGATTACAGTCCTCCCATGGCTGCACACTAGAGGGCCCTAACCAACAAGCATTAGGAAGACATATCCTGACCTGTGTGGCCTCTCCATCTCTTCCCAGAGGGTGGGAAAACCCTCTAAGTCTTTTGTTGTTTTAATATCTTTTTTTTCCCCTTTGATATTTTATCACAATAATTTGGGTTCATAATGATTTAGAACAAATGAATTTCTTCCTTGTAGTTCTCTCAAAATGAACTCCCTTGCCTGTCTCCCTTGTGGTCTCCTAACTGCTGGTTCCCCTCTCCAGACTGCTTTCTGATACTGGCTCCTGCTTTGTGCTGAACAATGGGAACAAGAACGATTATCAGAGCAAACAAATGCATGAAATTAAACAAAAAGTTTGCATTACTGTTTTCTGGTCCTGTCTTTTCTAAGAGGTGCTGTCTGTGTCCTACACGCTGTCCTACCAGGGCTAAGCATTTGCCAGGACTTTGGGAAGGAAGGTGGGGTTTTCTGCCACCAGGATTCTTGTATTTCAGTTACAACCACCAAAGATACATTTGGTCTTGTTTTCATTCGGTCTTTGTTTCCCATAAAGGCCTAGGCATGCCCTCTGCTTCTTCCCTGAGTCATTCTGCATCTTTCCTGCAGCTATTCCTGTTACTAGTGATGTAGCTCAGAGAGGGAAACAGGAAGATGAGCTAATTTGGTCAGAGGCCTATTCGGAATGGAAAGCTAAAATGGCCTTTTGGATTCTATGGTTTTTCAGCCAGTCCTGATTCCCACTGGAAAGGGCAGGTGAGAGTTAGTAATATGTACAAACAAGCTCTTATGCTGTCTTTATCACAGAACGTTTCTGTCCGTGGATTTGGAAGGTCCTGTAAGCTCACACCTGATATGGCACATTGCTGCAAAGTCCTGCCGGAGACACATCTGAGGTCCTGAAAGGGACAAAGAACTCATGTGTGCCACAGTCCCTTCTCTTCCCCTATTCCAACTGCCATGAGCCACTGGCTGGAAACCCTCCACATACCCTCACCCCTCTCATTAGCAAGACTTCTTTTAAAAAGAAATACATTTTTGGAATGAAAGCTAAAAATAGCCCACCACTTTGGACTCCATCCTACTGTGGAACACGAATGTGCCCAGGAATTCATGTAGTACAACAGGCCTGGATTAAAGCCTTGGCAAGACTCTTCACCAAGACAAATCTTGAATAAAACAAAATAAAAAACTAACCAACCCAACAGATGATGCACAAGGGCAGCAGATCTGCTGAGTTGTCACACGCTGCTCCCAAGGGCCCGCAGAGCTGGCAGCGCGGGTGCCAAGGTCCACAGCCCAGCGCCACAGCTGTAAG
>NW_008478704.1:0-1780 GCF_000622305.1 Nannospalax galili
GAGGCAGGTGGATCTCTGTGAGTTCGAGTCCAGCCTGGTCTACATAGCAAGCACCAGGCCAGCTGGAGCTACAGGGAAACCCTATCTCAAAAAGACAAAAAAAAATATTTTTTATTTTTATTTTTATTTTATGTGTATGCCTGTATTGCCTGTATGTATGTAAGTATACCGGGGAGGACAGAAAGGGCTGTTGGATTCCCTGGAACTGGAGTTATGGACAATTGTTAGCTGCCACATGGGTCCTGGGATTAGAACCCAGGTCTTCTGTAAGAACAACCAATGTTCTTAACTTCTGAAAATTCTCTCCAGCCCCTGCCCTGGGTTTTTACAGTGTCTGTCACACCTCATGGTTTCTTCTATTGTTCACCTTTCATTTGGTGATAACATCCAGCCATCCTCAATTCCTAAATATCCACAGTTCCTATACCCTTCAGAGATGGTCTCTAAAGACTACCAGAGCCTTTTCTGAAGGCACGACTAAAATCTTGGAATCAGGCCTTGTGAGGCCTGATTAAACGCTCCTTCCACTTCCTTACACTTGCTCACATGAGTTGTGATGTGACATAAAAACAGATTCAGATTTGCTCCCTCCACCTGGGACCCAAATCGAGCCTTCTCATGTGTCTTTTTAACTCATCCGCAGTAGCTTCTCCCACCTTCCTCAACTCTTGCCATTGGAAACTGACTCTCCTGGCTTCCCCTCACCATGTTGAAACAACTCCTGAAAGCTTGTACATCTGCCTACTGGGAGGAAGGCCAAAATTAATCATCTCATGGAATCGCTAATAAGATGTTACATACACACGTGAGGCGTAACTGACTCAGAGAGAATGGAAGTCTACGAACTGTAGAAAATGATGCGTTTGCTTCTAACTGCTTTTCTTCTTCCACTTTGTTTGGGGCTTACCTCTCTGTTCTTCCCTGCCCAGGCTCTGTGTCACTGGCTCCTGGAGCTTTCCTTCCAGAGTCCCCACTGCACGTGCCAACTCTGGATTCTTCTTCCTTCTCTTTTTCTGTCTCAGGACTTATTCTGAAATGTAAGCTCAACAAAACAAGAAGCGTACCCTCCCTGAGGAGCTATTCACCTAGTTTTGATCTTGACTATCCCCCAAAGGTCCATGTATTGAAGGCTTGGCCCAAGGTTGGCACTGTGGGGAGGTGTTGGAACCCTTAAGAGGTGGAGCCTAGCAGGTGAGAAGTTATATCATTGGGAGGCATGCCCTTGAAGGGGAGAGTGGGACCCTGGCCCCTTCCTCTTCCTCTCTTTGCTTCCCAGCTGCCACATAGTAAGCAACTTCCTCCACCACCTTTCAGTCGTTCCCTCCAGGATGTGTTGCCTCACCGCAGGACCAAAAGTAACAGATCAGACTCACTATGAGCTGAAGCTTCTCAAACTGTAAGCCAAAATAAACCTTTCCTGTTTTTAAGTTGATTAACTCAGGTATCTTGTTCCATTGATGGAAAGCTAGCACACCTAATCATTTCCAAGTGATAATTACTGCCTATTCTAGCAGCTCAACTAGACATTTCACCAAAACTGTCACACATTTCCCTTGATAGATCTAGGGAAAGAAAAGTTTCTTAGATTTGTATTTATTTATTTATTATTTTATGTGTATGAATGTTTTGGCTGCGTGTATCTAAGTGCACCCATGTCATGCAATGCCCATAGAGACCAGAAGAGGGTGTCAGATCCTCTGGAACTGGAGTTACAGACAGTTACTAGCTACATGTAGATGCTGGGAACTGAACCCAGGTCCTCTGCAAGAGCAGCCAGTGT
>NW_008478705.1:0-1783 GCF_000622305.1 Nannospalax galili
GTTCCTAGCACCCATATCAGGTGGCTCACAGTGTCATGTAACTACAGCTGTTGTGGATGTAATGCCCTCTTCTGGCCTTCATGTGCTATGTGCACAATTACACAGATACATGTATACACATCATTTAAAATAATAAATTTTTAGAAATTCATACTAAACTAATCAGGATGTTTCAAAGAAATCTAAGCACATAATGGTTAATTTGGTAATATATCTTTCATTGGGACTTCATTAGTCTATGGCATTATCAGAATGAAATTTTCTGAGAAACAGTTATTTACTGTTTCTTATGCAGTGATAAAGCATGTTTAAAGCAATTTCAATTGCCTTTGGTTGTCAGTATTTTTAAGGTGGTATTGTTATTGTTTTGAAACAGGGTCTGTCTTGCCATATAGCCTTTGCTAGCTGGGTACTTGCTATACAGTCCAGGCTGGGCCAGAACTTGGAGTAATCCTTCTGCCTTTGCTTTCCCCTCTCAGTACTATTATGACTCCAAGACCCAAACTTTGTCTTCTGTCTGGGGTTTTCTAAACACCATGATAAAGACCAAGCTCAGGGGAATGCTGGCTTTTCTCCTAGACCCTACCCCTGCATGACTTGAGTTGGTGGGGAGAGGTTTGAACACTATATCTTCTTCATGTTAGAGTGAAGAAAACTGAGGCACCGAGACACTTAACATTTTGGAAAGATTAGATTAAAATGTTAATTAGGAGCTCGGATCCAAACCACATATCCATTCCAAATGTTACACCTTTGCCACAAAGCCTTCCGGTCAAAACTACAATCTGTTTGTATAAACGGTAACATGATCATCGTTAACAATCTGTTTACAGTGTGACACATAAGGCTTCATTCCAGCAGGCATTCCCACAGGTTCATAAGCAATTGGCACACAGAGGTCACCATACTTTGGCACCCCAGTATCTCCACTCCCAGGCAGAGACAACAGGAAGCCCCAGGACTTGCATACTACACCTATAGTTGTTAGGTGAATGTTTCTGGTTGACATTAGGGCACGTGGATTTTGTTACTTTCTTTTGTAACCTTACAATAGCATTCAATGGCCTTTCCTTATTTTCTCTCTGATTCACTCCACCATGAACAACAGAAAGCCATTGTAGATTTCTGAGATGGAATGTTTTTCAAATCTATAATTATGTTTGAAATTAAAAATCTGTAAAACATTTTGGATTAAGCTAATTCCTATAAAAATTCTCCACTCAGGTATAACCATAGTATTTTTATGAAAATTAAAAACTTCTTAAATTATAGTTTAATTTGCAATTATGAATTCATTTCTTTACATAATAGTTCCTCCTGAACAGATGCTCACAGTTAACACCAACATGGTCTTGATGGTCTGCTTAATAAAACCAAGTACTAGGTAACCTGGTAGCTATATTCCTTTAAAGGATAGCGGTACAGCCTGCACTTGCACTGCAAAGGCAATCACATAGCTTCAAGAAGTTGTGAAAATGTCATGAATGTAATGAACATTTCATTTAATTTGCATGACTTAAGAAGTCTAACATGTGCTTGGAACAGAATTTGCTAGAACTCCTTCAATTTGCATGAAGCTCCTTCAAGGAATTGAAATGTTGTCAAAGTATCTCTGCAGCCAGTCTTTGGGAGAGAGGACCTTGGAGAAAACACATAGGAAAATACTTATAAGTAGCTTTGCTGTACTCAACAGAGGCCATGTATTTTTGCAGTTAGAACTGAGTAAGTCTGCTCTCAAATAGAAACCTTTAACTCCTGCATTACGGAGAATATGACTTTGTGG
>NW_008478706.1:0-1783 GCF_000622305.1 Nannospalax galili
TTTCAAGTGCTTAGCTGAGTACCATATTACAAGCCTTCTATGTTATGTCATTAACTTTCCACAAGAATGTTTTACAAAATTTGTGAGTCTAAATCAACATGTTGTAGATCATAGCAAGAGTCATAGAATAGAAGAGAAACTAGGTAACATGTTACAGAAAGCACAGTGGATAGGAAATTGGGATGACTCCTTTAAAAGCCTCTCTTTTTGGTAACGAGCAGAGTGGGCTGTGAAGACAGGGAAGAGAAGGGGAGTATGAATTCTGGCTACCCCTGGTAAAGACTGCTTTGAATATGTGCAGTAAGCCCTGCGGTTCTTGGTCATTTCTCTACAAATCAGGGAGACCACCTCCCGTGTTATGGGGGTAACACAGAACCTGTATAAAAACGAAAACTGAAAACAAAATTAATGCACCAAAGGCTTTTCTTTTTACTTACTGACTTAGTCTATGACAATACCATGGACCAGTTAGTTTATTATGAGCAGAAAGTGGTCTGAGCTCTGGTTCTGAAGGTAAGGAGGTGTAGGTGTGAGGGATCAAACGTGGTGGGAGTTTTGGTGGTGTCTTACAACAGCAGAAGGCATAACATGGGTAAGAGTGCACAGAAGGGCCCAAACTCCCTGTTGTATTAGGCATCTACTCCTCCCACACTAACCTAGTCCCTTAGTGACTGCGTTAATCTATCTCCACCCTCATGACCTAATCATTTCTTAAGTGTTCCACTGTGTGACACTGTTGTGTTGAGTTTCTAAAGCATGACTTTGGGGACACATCCATGCTGTAGCCTTAACTTTGGCCTATGGGACAGTATAGGGGAGGGATGCAGAGTCCAGCCTGGGGCTTGTTCCTCACTTTGATGGCTGTCAGTCCATTCACTGTTGATTCTTGGTTTTCATTTTCAATATTGCAAGTAAACTTGGTTCTTAGATCTAGGCTACAGCCTATAGGTAGATCAGGACACTGCTGCTCTCTAGAAAGCCTAGTGGATGTCTTAGAGGTATGCTAAACAAGAGCCAAGTGATGCATTTCTTCCGTTCTCCCCTGGTTAAAACTCTCAAAGCTTCCTGTTCCCTTGGAGTGAAGGCCAAGGTCTTTCCACCATCCAGCCCAATTGCCTCACACGTACCCCTCCCTTCCTGTGTCATCTATAGCTGTGCGGACACACTGACTGGTCCCCACATACTCCATGTCCTTTGTTTAGCCTGCTCCTCTTAGGATGATGTCCATACAGATTGTTCTCTCCTCCATCTAGCACATTCTCCATCAGTCCTGTGCTGCCCACTCTGTTTTAAACCACAGCTTGTTTTCCTCACACGCCACCCCCTCCTATCTCATGGCTCCATGTCGGTCCCTTTTATAATAGCACTTACCATCATGTAATGTACAGCATCATTTACTTATTAATTATTACTTTGGTAATTTTTTGTTTTGAATTTATGCTTTCTTTAGAATTCCTACTTTACAGAAACCTGGAATTTTTCTTTAACATTTTGTCGAGTGGTGTTTCCCACATATGCCCAACAAAGCCCAGCATATTGCAGGCATTCTACTACATGTTTAATTATTAAGCTAATGCACACATTTTGGCTGATACTATGTTCACTCACTATAACCACTGTGTCCCAAGCAGCCTGTTTCCTCTGAGGGGTGGGGCCTGCTGTGGAGAACTGACTGTAGGGAGTTAACTGCAGAGGGAGGGGCTATTCTGTGCCATCTTGGACTGGAACAGCATGAGGTGGCCTGGCGCGCAAGAATGGAATGGCCTGGCATTTCCCAACCTGG
>NW_008478707.1:0-1783 GCF_000622305.1 Nannospalax galili
CCTCTGCCTTCGGCCTGACTACTGGTCTTCTGGTCCCTTCCTGTGCTCCTTGCAATGCTAGCGCTTGGTACTGGTTTTACCTCCTGATGAGGAGAAGAGCTGCCAAAGGCTAAGCCCCCACCACCAATGCACTCACCAGCTGTCAGTTTCTGCATCCACTGGACCGCAAGGTGTTACGTCTTCAACACTCATTTCTCTCTCACTGCACCTTTACCCAGCTTGCCTTTCTTCCTGTTTCCTTCTGTCAGGAGCCACCATCACCAGTCAGTCACCTTGGGTCCAAACCTGACATTTTAAATACTCTCTCTTTCCTATACGTAATGTGTCATTCTTCATAAATCTTATTAATTATAAATATTAAGGTTTTTTAATTTGTTCTTTGACATTATTTCTCCCCTTTGTTCACGTCTGTAATTTCTCCAGCTCCTCTAACTACATTCCCTGCCTCCAGCTGGTTTTCATTCCTCTCATAGGCCCCTTCTTGTTTGTGTTCTCCTCTTGTCAAAAAGGGCATCTCTCATGTTAGTCACCTCCATAAAAATCTCATTTCCTTCCAGGGAAATAAATATCTGCTTTGTAAAGCAAATAGATACCTCAAGTTTCACCTCTGCTAATCTGGTGATCGTGCCCACATGCCATAAAATGTGCACCTCATGTTCAGAGTCTCACCATCCTGCATGTTTTTCCACTTCTGCAAGATGTTCTGTGAGTTTCCTCAAGCTGAACACCCTTCTGTTCAACACGGTTCCCCTTGTGGCCCCCGACCCCTAGGACCACCTCCCTTTCTCCCTCTCCTGAACTCACCCCCCAATGCATCAAGTCTACTTCCTGAGTGGTGCTCCAATCCGAAACTTCGTTCTCTTTGAGTTCTAATCATACTATGTTATAATTGTATTTACATATCTATATTTACCATGGTTCTGTCAACTCCTTGAAGTGTAAGAATGCTTTTATCTCCACATCCCCAGTGCCTAACACAGAAAAGGATGCAAAGTCAGGTAGAAGATTGAATGTGTAAATTAACAAATAGTAAATACTTTACACATGAATATGTCCTTAACATCAGCCCCATACAAAACTTCCTTCCATCCACAGATTTTAAGAAATCCAAGTCACAGTAGATGTTGGGATATTTTTAGTTAAAATGAAGATCTCCAGAAACTTACACAAAACTCAGACTTAACGAGTCCCGCAGACGCAGGCTTTTCTTGGTAGTCATTGCGTCAAAACAGGTCTTACGATTCCCCTTTGGACTTTTGCCCCCAATACTTCTCACCTGGTGAGCCCTACCCTATCCTATCAGGTCACTTCCTTTCCTTCTATCCAGTTGCTCCCCTTGAATTGCCTGAACTCTCCCCTCTGTTATACAGAATACTATTGTTTCTCCAGTGCTACTTGAGGTGGGGTTGGGGTGAGAGAAGGAGGAGGACAAATCCCTAGCAGGAACTCATTCGGAACATCTCAGCAGAGATGGGCCGGCTCTACCATTTATCCCTGGCAGTTGCTAGATAGCAAGGGCCCCACATCACTCTAGAAATGAATCCATAGCAGTTATTTGGGCTTCATCTTACGACCTAAGCCTGCAGGTCACAACCAGCTTTCACAGAGCTTTTGTTAGTGTATGCAAAACTTCACCTGCGTTGAAAACTTGAAACATCCCCCAAATTCTGATAGCACCCCTATATCCACAGGCTATTTTGAGGGGTTTCAAGCTGAAAATGTAGCAACGACCTTTTAGTTCTTTGGCAATATTGGTTTTGTTTTGAGGTTTGTGTGTGTGTGT
>NW_008478708.1:0-1783 GCF_000622305.1 Nannospalax galili
TTTTTTTTCAGCTTTCACTGAAAAATTGCTCTGACCTGAATGTTGTGATTCAGTATAAACTTCTAAGCTACTCAGGAATAAAAGCAGTTCATACATGAAAATTATTATGCATAGCAGGTGTTTGAATCTCTCCAGAGGAGCCTTCCCCCAAATGTAGCTTTCCCCCTTGTTAACGCAGCATGCCAGAGATCTGAGGTATTAAATTGGGCATACTACATTTCTGTTACAGTAGTTTTTAATAATTTCAATTCTTGATTATAGAATATGACCTATGAGCTAAAAGTTAGTTACATTCATTTTTAAATATTTGATTTTTCCCTGGAATAATTTTACATAAAACTTGTTTCTTTCCCATTGGTTTCCCATTGGTCCTTTTAATCATCCCCTTCCAAAGATGAATAAAGATGGTGATAGGATGCTTAGTGGTTGTGGGACTGAAAACTAATATGTCATTTGGAATTCATTTACCCAAATGCTTAGTTCCACAACACATTGCCAGAGCTGTAGTCATTGTTGTGTCTTTCTTAGAACTGCACGTCCTTTGCCCTAAGTATGCCAGCTGTAGGCAGGGAGGGAATGTGTGGCATCCAGCTTTCATGGAGCTATTTAAGGGAAGGCTGCTGAGTCAGAGATTTTACTTTTCCGAATCTTGACACTGAGAAATGATCAAAATGCATAAAGGATAGATTCCCAATACAAGTTTGAGGAAAATGTTGATGAATTTCAAAGGGATAGAGTCTTTTAAGTGCAAGCATATTAAGGAAGAAAATGTAAGTCTGGAAATATGCAATATAATTCACATGCTACATTTATTAAAAAGACTAGAGTGTTTTCCTGTTGTGCTAAATCTTTGGGGGAAATATTGGAAGTTAGGAGGTTCCTAGTTGTCTAGTTAGCTTTCTAGTGCTCTTATAAGATTAAAATAACTTAGAGAAGGTAGGATTTTTTTGGAGGGGGTGCTCACAGTTTTACAGATTTCAGCCCATGGTTGGTTGGCTCATTGTTTTTTTGGCTCTGCGGTAAAGGACATGGATGAGGAGCACATGGTGCATCATAGCTACTCAGCTTATGTGGCCACACAGCAAAGAAACACAGGAATAAGATACAGCCTTCCAGAGCATGCCTCCAACCACCTGCTTCCTCTCCCTTGTCCACCTGCTGAGGTCCCCATCACCTCCCAGTAGCTCATTAAACTAGGTATCCATAAATAGATTACTCTATTCATGAATCACTGAAGAAGCCAGACTCCTTGTGACCTAATCAGCTTCCAAAGGCCCCTGTCTCTGAACACTGATGTAGTGAGACTGAGCCTTCAACATAGGACTTTCTGGGGTTCACTAACATATTTGAGATACCTCTAGTAACCCAGAGTTTTGAGTTCTGAATCAGCAGGCACTGGTGAATTAATGATATTCATTCCCTGAGTCTCTAAATACCACTGAAAAATTTCAAAACTAGACATTTAAAAATGTTATAACTATTACTGTTTTATTTCTGGGAATTGAGGCCAGAGCTCAATACATGCTAAGTATGTGCTGTGCCACTGAGCTAGTCTCACAGACTGAAATGTGTGTGTATAAAATTTAGTGTCATTTTAAATTTCTGACTCACTGCTGAGTATAAGTGGCCTGCGTGGTCTTAGCCTGCACTCTCACTTCTCTGTCTCTCCAAGTTCATTCTCCCTCTGGTTGATCCCATGTCAGCCTCGTTGGCCTTTGTGCTTTCTTTTTGGTGTTTCAAACTCTTTCCTGTACCAGTGGATCCTTCCTCCTCCTGAGTACCA
>NW_008478709.1:0-1784 GCF_000622305.1 Nannospalax galili
TATAGCATGCAGCCCTGCCACTGTGGAGCACTGGGTCCCAGGTGAGGAACGACGCAGCAGAAATAGGGTCTGCCCTCTCCTGAACTCTGGAATTTAGTGCCTGATGTAACAGGGGTGAAAGATGGCAGGATCGTTAAGATGTCTGGCTGTTGAGGGCTCCATCCTCAGGGAGTTCATTCCCAACAGAGCCAGTTCTCACTCTTAAAGAACTGCGTTGGTTACCAGCCGAGACTGGGTTGTCTAGAGCAAGGCTGCTCGTCCAGCCTCTTGCCTTCCACTGTCTCCATGTCATGATGAAGCACAAAGCCCTCTGCAAGTGTGGCCACCTGAGCTTGAACTCTCAGCTAGAAGACCCCTGGACAGAAAACCTTCTCTCCTGAACGAACTACCCAGCCTCAGACATCTCACTACAGTAATGACCTAAGACAGATCGATTCCACTCCATCCCAGGAGAATTTGACAACTACAAGACCAATCTAGTCCAGTTTAAAACCTGAATCTCTTAAGATTTAGAGTTTCCCAGTCTGCATCATGGGGCATCCCTGGAGTGAGGCCTATTTGTCTTTCCAATTATGAATGAAGATGCTCAGAGACAGAGACGGTTAGCAGTGTGCCCAAGAGCAAACGGTGCACATCTGGGCAGTCTTGGTGGCTGATAGCCTCACCTATAGGTAGGTACAAAAGAGTTCTTGGGAGGGCTTTCAGGAAAACCCATGTGGCGCTGGACTCGCTGTTGGTATCCACTTGCCTGGGACAGACCACCAGCTCAGCATCACGTACTCCATGGGAAATTCTCTCCTCCATCCCTGCAGTTTTTTACTTACATGGCGATGGGGGGTGGGATCCTCCTCCTCAACCCTGCTGTGGCAGACGTGCTGACTTCCCCACAGCTGCCCTTTCCGGGGTCTGTAGACTTAGAACTGTAGCTGGGCACAGGGCTGTCTGGGATAAATGCCACATAGCCTGCCTCTCTCTCTTTAGCTGTTATACTGGGACTGGCCCCAGTGACGAGGTGTGCATACAACTGTCAAAGGAAAACTCCAGGAGCTTCCTTAACCTCACCTGCACTCTGCCTCTTCTGCCAAACATCATCCCTCTTGAACCTCGGGTGGAGATGTGATGTCTACACCCTGTGCTAGGGAATAAAGAGCCATCCTAAGACTCCAGTGTGAGCCTGGTCCCCAGACACCTTGGCCTGCAGCTGCTCGTTGACTCTGAATGGGCTGCTTCTAGATGTCTACAAATGACTTTCCTCTTTAGTGAAGCCGCTGCTATCTAGGGGCCAAATGTAACACAGTCATCTGTCTGTACCCCCATTCTCATCCTCCAGCTATTTAGAAGGTTAGGGGCTAGCAGCAGGCAAGCACACCACCAGGGACAATGCCATGCATCTGCTCTGCCAGGGAACTCTCACACTTACACGTAGGACATGATGACAGAAGGCAGGGAAATCTCCATCCATCTCTCCACCGGCCAGTCAAGCCTGGTGACTTTTTCATTGTCTTGTCATACCGAAGTGTGGGGCAAAGGGGCAGGGGCAGCTGTGGTCAGACCTATGCTTGGTAAGTTCGCTTCTGGGACACAGGGTCATTTCTCAAAAGCATGAACTTCTCATCATGATCCTCTTCCAGACATGGGCCAACCTTGATGGTCTGTGTGCCTGGGCAAGAGCATGTTGGCTGCACTGGCTGGATCTAATCACCCTCCTGTGAGATTCTCCCAGAAGTCTCCTATGATGGTTTGAATGAAAATGTCCCCCATAGGCTCCAAGCATTTGGACATTT
>NW_008478710.1:0-1782 GCF_000622305.1 Nannospalax galili
AGGGGAGATGGGAGGGTGAATGAGGCTGGGGGAGTCAAGGTGTTGAGGGCACTGATGGACTTACCCAGGAGGGAGGCTGGCAGATTGTCAATATTCTTCTTTTGAAAAAAGGTTTATAATTTATTTTTAATTGTGTGTATGCATGTGTGCCTGTGTGGGGGTATTGTGCCTGAGTACAGCAGCCTGTGAAATCCAAAAGAGCATGTCGGATCCCCTGGCGCTGGAGTTACAGACTGTGAGCCACCTGACAGGGGGGTTGTTCATTTTTCCAGTTCTATGCTGAGTTACTGTCTGCCTGAGTTTGTGTGGGACTTGTGCATGCTGATACCTTTGCCATAGAATCATATGAGCAGGTTCCCAGGAACTTGTAGGATTCCGTTTCCATATGGTCATGCCCATCTTCCATGGCTCTTACAATCTCTCCTCTGCAAGAGCAGTATGAGTCTTTACCAAGTCATCTCTCCAGCCCCTGAACTTTTTCTTATTGTAAGACTTGAGATCTAATCCTCATATACACTACAGTTCTAATATAATTACTGCTAAAGCAATTTCATGAATAGCCAGTGGACCTAGGACTCAAGAAGCAAATCAAATCAAAGCTCTCATGAAATATAATAAAATTACCCATTTATAGATCAACACCTATCTTTAGAGTAATTTAGATAAGCCACAGCCCACAAAACACTTGAACTTGAGCTGTTCTAGACTTAAGTGTTAAGACTCTCCAGAGGTGGTGATAGGAAGGTGTGAAAGTCCTACATAACTCAGCTTCTTTACAGTGGGTCATGACACCATGTCGGCTTGTGTAACTCAGTGCGGAGTCACAAACATTTTGCCAGCAGTAAAAGGTTGCTGAATGTGCAACAGCAAAAAAGTCATTCAAAATCAAATGCGGTAAGGAACTGAGGTTTTTCAGGCAAGACTTGCCTGGGTTACACAGCACGATTTACTGCAGCCTTCGTTCTGAACACAGAACAGACACAATGCCAGCAAACACTGCTTCAAACACCTCAGTTCAGACTCAAGACTACAGTAGGTTATCAACTACAGGGGCTTTTTGCTGCTCTTGGACAAGCATAATGTTTTAATTACAGAAAACTGAATATTTTCTTATAGTCATCCTCAGCAGGTAAGTATCAAACTAGTATATCTTTGGATTGGATTGCTTGTATTAGGATGTTTGACACTTAAAACTGCTGTTGAAAAAAATCCAGTTAAAGACGGGGGAGGGCTGCAAAAATTGCTGTTTGAGTTGTTGACTTGAGTTTCACAAAACAAATCACTGAATGAATTTTTAACAATCTCAATGACCCCAAACATATGTCTGCCATTTAGTACTATGTGCCAAATGACATTCTCAGCATTGATGACTATAAAATTAAAAAATGTTGAAGATACTCTATCTCCTGCAAAATGAAATATTCAGCCAAGATTTAATTCTTTATGCAAAAGTAAACATGCACATTCTTCTCATTAGTATGAACTCTTTCTCATCTTTAATAAAAGGTAAAACTGTATGTAAGGTAAAGAATTGTTTATGATTGACTATCAGTCATCAATTTGTGTATCTATTTTACATTCTTGTATACTTGGAACTATGTCAAATGTTCTCTGGCCAAACGGTGGAAAAGGAGCCCTGCCATAGAGGACAGGCTACCCCGTGTTCCTTCTCCTTTCTCCAATGTTGCGTGCAGATTATAGGGAACCTGAAGCTTTATTCCTCAGGGGCTCATCATGATCCCACTTTAGTCTTCAATTTAGTCCGGTGTGAGGTAAAAAAAA
>NW_008478711.1:0-1784 GCF_000622305.1 Nannospalax galili
AAAAATGCATATTCATCCTGCCTTGATGTTGACATATGATGGCTAGTAAGTCTAGCTATGTCACAGCCAGACACCAGATGGCCAGAAACAGAAAAGGCACATTCCCTATGCCTCCCTTTTAGAAGCAAGACAAGCTTTCTGAGAAACTTCCCAGCAGAATAACTTTCATATCACATTAGTCAGAGTTGGGTCACCTGACTAGGAGAAAATAGAGAACTATGTCTAATTCTCATTTAGCTCAATTAGAATTTTCTCTGAAGCTGGGAATAGTATCATTCAATGGCATCCACTGACAACTGCTTATCAGTGGGCTCATTCAAAGAAAAAATGAAACCCTGATTTAGAACATGTACTATGGCATTAATCCACCATGAAAAATTTCATGTCACTGTTACCTCACTGGATATGGAGATTGGAAGGGATGTCCAGTAGTATACTGTTATATTTCCACCACAGAGGCATCATGGGCATGTGCAACTTAAGAGTGCAAACAATAGCAAAGTAACTATGAAGTGATGAATTTGAGCACTAATTTTTTTTTGAGACAGGGTCTCAACATGAATCCTTGGTTGGCCTTGAACTGACAAAGATCCACCCTAGTCTGCCTCCTGAGTGCTGAGGTTAAATGCATGACCCACCACACATGGCTTTTGAGTGCTACTTTTTAATAACATTTATCAAATTATAGGTTTATATAATTTTAATAATTTCTGTGTTTAATTGAATCTCAAACTTCCTGAAAAATTAGCAATAACTTCTGAGGACTTGGGGAGAGCTGATTCTAGCCCAACACTGCTACCCTCCTGAGAATCATGTATGGAAAAATAAACTGAAAAAAAAAATCAGTAAGAAAGAAGAGAACTCCTAGTTCCTGTGATGCCTTGAGACACTACTAAAGACCCTACAGAAAGACAGAACTGAAAAAGTTCTCAACACTGCTGGTGAGAGAATTGAAACAGAAAAAGATGCATACTCTTATGACTGACATAATAATGTACCATATTGCTTCTGCTTTGAATAGGTTTTTGACACTCCAAGTTTGGAACCCAGGCATGTAGAATTTGGAGCCCAATTCAGACTTACTGAATCAGAATCCAGAGTTTAACAAGATCCTCAGGTGATTCATGGGCTCCCTGTGAGTTTGAGAAGAGCTATCCTAGTCAATGTAGCACAACCAGTAGCCTATAGTTTGATGACTCAAACTTGTCTCTCCTCCCTGGGAACCCCTGACTGCATCAGTTATGAAGCAATCATTATTCCAGAAGTAAAGTAAGATTCTTGGAGAGCTTAATTAGTTTGAACAATGATAACAGACAGCATACTTCCATTTTTTGCTGTTTCTGCAGTAATGAGGGTAGAACCCAGGGCCTCACGTGCACCTGCCAGATAGACTACAATGGAGATCTACTCCCAGCACAACAGACAGCACCCCATAGACCAGTCCTATCATTGATTCTAACTATTTATGACATAATAAAGTCTTGTGTGAACCCAGCCTATCCACTTAATCAGTGACAAGTGCTCTAGCATAACTATACGTTAAGAATAATAGTATTGCCTACTCATAGAGTTTTTGTGGGAATTAAAAAGTTTACAGGGTTAATGCATGAACATAAGGAAACAGAGTCTTCCAGGCTTTGGGAACTTGCTCATATAGCAATGGGGACAGCATGCACAAGACCCCTGAAAACTCAATCAGACAAAAACCCAGCACAGAACTGGGGAAATGAGCAGGAGACCTTAGCTGAGGAACTATTGGCAGTTGATCACTGCTGGGTGAGGGA
>NW_008478712.1:0-1784 GCF_000622305.1 Nannospalax galili
AATAAATAAATAATAAATAAATACATAAATAATAAATAAATAAGTAAATAAATAAATTTTAAAAATTAAAAAAAAAGAGTATTGGAGACAGAGAAGTTAACTCGAAGTAGTTTTATTTGCAACTTTACAAGGCCAGGTGTCTCCAGTACTCTAGAATGGCAGGCATCCTGACTGAGTGCAGAGAACAATGTATGAACCCTGAATGCATGCCTCTTTCTCCACTTTTGACTAACTAGGAGGGTCCAATCCTGTGGTACCTGGTCTGTATCTTTCCCTCTATTCCTTAAGTTTGTCTTTTTCTCAAAAAAAATGTGTGTGCTTCATCTCTACATTTTACATCTTGTTTATTTTAAAACTTATCAAACATAGGATCTTGCATAAGACAAGCTTGGCTGTAATACTCTATAATTATAGTTTGGGTGTAGCAAGGGGTAGCTTAGCAGAATTTGGGTGGGGGCAAATAGCCAGACTGGCAGGCATTAGCAGAGGTCGACTGTTTTCTGTTCATTTGTAGCTAGACCTAAGCTGGCTGGAGGCACCTTTGAAAATGAACTATCAGATGTTATTATTATTGTTTTTCAGATGTTATTTTTAACAGGCCTTCATGCTTGCATAGTAAGCACTTTACCTACTGAGCTATATTTTTAGTCCTGACTTATTATTTGTGGCTGAGATTATTTTTAAAAACAAAAGTGTTGATTCACTTCTGTGGGCTAAGCACTACACAGACCCTGAGGTCACAATGGTAAACAAAACAGAAGAGGTTTCTTCTCTCGCGGCATTACAGGCTTTCTGGAGAGATACGTAACTAATTAATAACTATATATCAAATGGTGTTAAGTGCTGTGGAGAGTAAAATTAGGGGCACTGAGAGAGACAGAAAAAACATTATTATTCTATGTTAGGAGGTCAGGACGGGAGAGAGGAAGCCAGCCAGGGGTTAAAAAGAATAGCATTCTGGGATTTGTGAACAGCAAGTGCAACGGCCCTTAAATAAGATTCCACTCAGCCTGGCTAAGTATCAAGCGGAAAAACTAGGAATAACCTGCACAGAGGGCTAAGGGAGCTGGGGAGGAAGAGAGGGTCGTTGGGAGGGGAGAGGCCTCATACTGGCTTCTGTAAATTATTGTGGATAGGAATTCTGTCTATGAATGGGGTGCAGGGCTTCACAGGGCTCTGAATGGAGAAATGACATGTTTGGCCTGCAAATTATCCAATGGGAGAGGAGGACTGGGCACAATAAGGAAGTCTGTTGTTATTGTTTGTGGATGCAAAGATTTCTTGCTCTGTGGGTTTTGGATCAGGGATAAGAAGGCCACTATATAATGTTCCACCCAAGTAAAACCCCAGTGAAATAAGCCTGAGCCTCTGCTTGGGCACTGATTTCCAAAAGCAAGAGATCTGTGAAAGCAAGCTTTGAGCTTAACAGAGTAGTTAACAAAGGGGGAAGGACAAGCCAGCCATCATATAGGGAACATCTTTAGGCTGAATGGGCACAAGTTGCAAGCCTGGGCTGGCTCTGGTGACCTATGACCTGTGGGCAAGAGCACATTTCTGCATCATGGAAAAGGTGCTGCAGGTAGGTCATGGGCAGGATCTTGTGTAATTCACTACACTGACTCCAATGAAAATTTCCCTTCCTTGTTGATATTGTGTAGGTCACCAGAATTTCAGTCATTTGATCTTGGCAGTATCACACACAAAAGTATGTCATTACTGAATGAAGCTGCTTAGTTACATTTGTGAAATGGTCTTTAAAAGGCCACCTATATAAGCCTTTCACC
>NW_008478713.1:0-1784 GCF_000622305.1 Nannospalax galili
TGACACTGTTTTGGAAGGTTTAGGAGGTGTGGTCTTGCTTGGAAGAAGCATGTCACTGTGGGGCAGGCTTTGCAAATTCATAGGCACATCTTCCTCTCTCTGCTTAAAGATATGAGTGAGTCCTTAGATTTCGGCTCCATCTGCCTCCTACCATGCCCTCCTGCCATGATGGGCTCATCCCTCTGGAACTGTAAGCCCAAAAAACTCTTCTTCTATAACCGGCCTTGGTCACGGTGTTTTATCATAGCAGCAGAAAGTAACTAATAGAGCCTATCTTTATTAGCCTCACTTTTCCCCCTTCCCTTCACACCAAACCCTTTCTTCTTCCTAGTAGGTAGTAAGTACCCCTCCTTCGTCCTTTCATGTCTTTGTGTATATGTTTCACTGCTTTTAATTAAGGTTACCTGCATGAGCATAGGTAGGGGTTATTTACCTGAATAGACAGCTTTACTTGAGCAGAGGAATATGGGTCTCCCTGACCCAGCAACTATCAGTTGCTCCTCAGAGAAGGGTGGGGCCTTATTGGTTCCTGTCTCCATCCATCTTGGAATATTGATAGGCCCAGTCATATGCAGCTTGCCACTAATGCTGTGAGCTCATGGATACAACAGCCACATCATGCCCAGAAGACAGCAGTGTACAGCACTCCTTCCCATCCGCCAGCTCTTGTATTCTTTCTGCCCCTCTTCTTTGATGTTCGGTGAGCCTCGGGGGAGATGCTATCAGTCCAGTTTAGGGCTAATAACTCAACAGTTACTTATTCTCAGCACTTTGGGACAAGTTATAAGTCTCTGCATTAACCATAACCCACTGAAAACAGAATCTCCTCTGACCAAGGTGGACATATCTGTGGGCATATACAGATATTCAAAGCCAGTTTGTCCTTTAAAAGGACAGTGTGTCCTTTTAGCTGTTGTTCTTATCCTTGTTCAAAAGTTCAGATGAAGTAAGAGGTTTTAAATGTAAGTTGAGTAGCCAAATGGGTATTTAATTGACTCGGTCATCAGTCATTCCAACTGACATCTAATTTACCTGCCTGGTTTTCTAAAGACTAGGAAACTAGAGATTAATAAATCTTGGGCTCCCTTGCATTTGGGGCACAAGTCAATAATCCATGCTGTATAACTGCATATGACTTAGGCTCAGCATTGGAAGAGGAAGAGTTACAGTGTATGGAGGAGGAAGTAGCTGATTCTATTTTAACAAGTAGAATGACTAATTTTATGTGTCAGCTTGCCCAGGCTGTTTACTCAAACAGCAATCCACAAGGTGTTATAAAGATTTTTCAGATGTGATTATTACATGTTTTCTGTAGACTTTGAGTAAAGCAAATTATTTTCCAAAATGTGGATAGACCTCAACCAATCAGCTGAATGCCTAAGGGCAAAAACCAAAATCTCCAAAAGAAGTCATTCTTTGTAAAGACTAATACCAAGCTGCTGGCCTACCTACAGACTTCAGACTTGCCAGCTCCCAAAATTCCTCCTCATGAGCTGATTCTTTAAAATAAATGTCTTGATATATTATGATGATGATAGATAAATATATAAATAAATAATAGATACATATAGGTAGATTATAGATACATAATAGATAAATGATAGATTATAAATTATACATACATATATACATAAATAGATATAGATGATTGATGATTGATAGATAGATGATAGATAGATAGATAGACAGATAGATAGATAATAGATAGATAATATGTACATACATAGATGATAGATGCATGCATAAATAGAAGATGGTGATAGATAGATGATAGATAGATAGAT
>NW_008478714.1:0-1784 GCF_000622305.1 Nannospalax galili
GAAGGAAGGAAGAAAGAAGGAAGGAGTGAGAAAGAGAGAAAGGAAGGAAGGAGAGAGAAAGGGAGGAGGGAAGGAGGGAGGGAGAGGAGGGAAAGAGGGAGGAGGAAGGAAGGAAGGAAAGAGGAAATGAAGGAAGGAAAAGCACGGATTATCACCCAAATAGTGAGTGAAGTCTGATGCATTTAGAACATAAATCCATGACATGTCCCCCAGAAACTTCTGAATGCTATTATGAGTGGTAGCCTTCTAAATTTTACTCATTTCTTCTTTTCTTTCATATATATATATTGCTTATTTTATCAATAAATGCCATTTTTCCAATAGCTGTTGGGAGAGGGAGAGTCAGTTTTCTTTACTGGTATGAAACCTCGTAGGTTGACCAGACCCCAAGGGATGGACCCACACCCAAGAGCACTTGGGGAGCACAGATTAGAGTCGACAGGCCATTTAAAAAATAATAATAATTGACGACATGAAATGGGAGGAGAGGGTAGTAAAGTGGAATCAAGATGGGAGAGGGGTGGGAGTGGGATAAAAATACATTATAGAAATTCTCCAAAAGTCAATAAAAATATTTTTAAGGTAGTGGGGTGAGGGAGATGGCTCCTGGTTAACAGCATGAACTGATTTTTCAAAGAACCTTAGTTCAGTGCCTAGCACCCACATGAGGTAGCTCACACCCTCCTATAACTCCAGCTCCAGGGACTTCAACACCCTCTTCTTATCTGCACTCATGTGCATACCCCCCCCCCACATACACAGTTAAAAAGTAAATCTTGGGGAAAAAAAGTAGTAGGGAGAGACATTGGCTATTTCTCTATTCAATCTCAATCTTCAAGATAGTAATTTCAGATAATAAGTGCTGTTATTCTTGTTAAACTAAAAACAAAAACCCTTTTCTTCAAAAAATGTTTCATTTACTTACCTTAGCTGATTTTTTAATACTTAAGCCTCCATCCAGTACAAAAAGAATTGTCATGTTGTACCCAGTCTGGTTTCCATGTCCATGAGGCCACCAAGTTTCCACACTAATATTCTTTTAAGAAATAAGTTTTTCTAATTAATGTGGCATATTTTCAGAAAAAAAATTTTCTTAAGTGCATTATATCAAGTTCTCACAAGTCAAGTACAAACTATGTTCTAAACAGTATAAATCTCCCTATTCACATTATGCTAGGTTATATCAACAGTTTAATTAAATTTAATTTAAAACTTTAATTTAATTTAATTAATTAACTAATCAATTAATTTGTTTTGAATCAGGGTCATAGGTAACCCAGGCTGGCTTCAAACTCACTGTGTGGCTGAAGAGAACCTCAACCTTCTGATCTTCCTGCCTCCATCTCCTGAATGCTAGGATTAAGGCAGGCACTACCACACACAGTTTCTGTGGTGCTGGGGTTCAAACCCCACGACTTCATGCATGCTAGGTAAGTATGCTACCAACTGAACCACATCCTAAGCCCCTCCATTGGGAATATTTTTCTTTTTCTAAAATTTTTATTTTTTTTTTCTTTTATGAGTATGAGTGCATTGTCTGCATGTGTGTAAGTGCATCCTCGTTGTGCAGTGCCCACAGAGGACAAAATGGGGCGTTGGATCCCCTAGAACTGGAGTTATAGACAGTTATTAGCCACCATGTGGATGCTGGGATTCAAACCCAGTTCTTCTGCAAGAATAGTCAGTGCTATTAACCACTGCACCATCTCTCTAGCCCAATATTTGTGTGTGTGTTTTTTTTAGTCTTTTTGAGACAGGGTCTCTCTGTAGCCCCAGCTGGCCTG
>NW_008478715.1:0-1747 GCF_000622305.1 Nannospalax galili
GAGAGAGAGAGAGAGAGAGAGAGAGAGAGAGAGAGAGAGAGAGATTACAGGTAGCCCTTCAAAAAGATGTGAGATCCTATGGAAGTTCCCACATCCCAATGGCATGTCAACTTGTGTTGTCCGTACAGCTTAATTTCCCCACACTTTTCCCATCCCTGCTTTGATAGCACCTGTCTCCCACTCTCCTCGTCTGGAGCTCCTTCTCCCCTCCTCCCCTGCTGGCCTCTTTCTACTATCCTGATTTTGCAGTTACTTCAGTTTATATACATAAATCTGAAAATTCAGAGCTCGGACCCACAAATAACAGAACGTGTGGCACTTGTCTTTTAGACCCGCGTTACCTCATTCAGGATAGTAATTTTAGTTTCATCCATTTACCTGCAAATTTCATGATTTCGTTTTTCTTTACAAACAATTCCATTGTTGATCTGTACCAGATTTCATTATCCATTCAGCAATTGAAAGTCCTTCAAGTTTGCAGTGCGTCTAAGCTACATTACTGTAAATCCTCCATAAAGAAGCAACCTAAATTAGCATTCAATTTTAAGGCCACGAGGGGACCCAGAATCTGAAACCAGCTGTGTTTCAGACATTTCTGGATGTACTTGAGCCAGGCCTCACTCATTCTTTTCCTGAAGCAGTTTTCCAGCACCACTGGGGAAGTAGAAGTTAGGACGCAACCTTGTGGGAACACCTTCCTGTTTGATCCCTAGCTCTAGAATAACTCACACCCACAACTTCAGGCAGACTTCTCTGTCCTTCACATTGTTTGCAATCAGGATGGTTTAGCTTTTGGTGCTTTGATCTATTAATCAAGCAGCCACATGCATTCACTATTTCACTATCTGGAGTGAAAGGCCAAGTGAGGTCCTGAGGGATTAAGGTCAGGTGCCCTGGTCACCAGAGCACGCGGCTCAGTGAGTTGTTTACAGTATAAATGGTCACATTTGGTTGCAAGTTTAGGTGAAAATCTTTAGTCCAGATATATCCATATTGTAAAAGTCGTTACTGCCCAAATTATTTCTGTTTAATAGCTACCATGTAAAGAGCACCTATCAACACAGCCGAGGAAACCCTTCTGTGATGAGGGCTTCTGACTAAATTCCGAGGTACAGAATAACTTAGCTTTTTGATAATTTTTACACTGATATCCATAGTGGAGAAAACAGTTTGCTACTCCTCTAACAATAACTCAAGTTCTCCTCGTCTCTAAGCTTACTAGAAAATTTTATCCATTTTTTGTGTGTTTGTGTTTTTGCCTTGCTCCATTTGATTCAGGTGAGATGAAATCTTAAAGTACTTTTCATTTGAATTTATTTTCCTTGTTGTTGAGGACTTTAAAAGATATTCCTTTGCCATTTTTATTTCTTCTTTCTAATTACTGTCTATTCGGATTTTTAGATCAATTGTAATGTGTTGTTTGTTTTCTTTACTCTTTTCTTTGAGCCTTTTAGATATATTATCCATGAATTCCCTATCGGATGTAGAGCTGAAATCATTTTCTCCCATTGTTTTTTCTTCCTTACCACTCAATTTTTATTGTTCTCTTTCACATACGGGAGCTTTTTAGTTTTATAAAGTCTCATTAGTTGTTGGGGTTAACTCCTCGGGAAACAGAGCCCCATTCATAAACTCCTTTCTGTCACCTGCCTATTGTGGGGTACTGCCTGTGTTTGGAACTTGAAGTTTCAGGATTTCAGGTTTCACATCAAGGTCTTTGATTCATTTGAAGCTGATTTTACAGCAG
>NW_008478716.1:0-1784 GCF_000622305.1 Nannospalax galili
TGTCAAGTTGACACGAAAGCTATCCAGCACAAGGTCTCAGAAAATGGAAAGGGCATGTGGTTTAGAGACAGCTTCAAAGCCAGTGTGGTTGGATGATGATTTGCATAATTTAAGAGTCCGAAGAGACTCCATGTCCCCATCACAGAGGAAAACATGTCCTCTATTATCTTGTCTGGTCAGTCACAGTAGTAACGACTATAGCTGGGTCTCAAAAGCACCTGTGTCTTTTGTATGTATCCTTGGTGTGTTCACATGTGAAACTCTTGCACTTGACCTCTGCTGTTACAGTGAGGAGGAAGCTGCACTCCATACTGCTCTGGAGAAAGATGTATCACACATGGCCATGAACGACAAGGACAACCTTCATGAAGAAACACAGGTAATGAATTTTCTGGAAGCATTTCCTGAGTTGAAAAGGAAGCTTGAGGAGCACATCGAGAAGCTCCACAGCCTGGCTGACCACATGGATGAGGAGCACAAGAACTTTACCATCGCCAATGTGGTGACTGATTCCACCAGTGCTACCTCTGGAATCCTGGGCCTCCTGGGTCTAGTTCTGGCACCCTTCACAGTGGGGAGCAGTCTGGTGCTCTCATTAGCTGGATTAGGGCTGGGTGCAGTAACTACTGCAACTGATTTTACCTCTATGGTGGTGGAAGAAACAAGAAGGAGGTCAGATGAAGATGAAGCCAGGCGCCTGGTTTCAACTGCCAGAGACATAACGAAGGAGGTTTCAGTGTTTCTGTTTAGGGTTTCAGGAAAGGCTCATAGAACATCCAAAGACATCATCAAAACACTGAAACAACTTGGGCAGCATGTTCGTGCTATCAAGGCAGCCAGAATGATTGCGACTGGAAGAGTCCCTGCCCAACAAGCTGGTCAGATACGGCGTGCCTTTGAAGGCACTGCTGTGTCAATGACCAGAGGAGCCCGGGTCAGAGGCGCAGTGTTTGGAGCTGCCTTCCTAGCACTGGATGTTTATAGCATTGTAAAAAGCTCAATGCATTTGTGTGAGGGAGCAAAGTCAGGGTTGGCTGAAGTGCTGAGGCAGGTGGCTCAGGAGCTTAATGACAAGTTGGAGGAACTCGTTGAATTCCACAAGACTGTGTGCTCAGACTCGCCTCAGTGACTACCCCCCTCCAGCTTTGCAGTGGTCAGGACAGTTAACCTGTACAGAGGTGGGGGACAGTAGGGGCATTTCATTAGAGGAGGAAAGAGAGTGAGCTCAAGTCCATGAAACAGATCACTGAGGAGTTTGCGTTTTGTGGCTGAGCACAAGGTTAATACAGATAGTGGGTCAAAGAGAAGATACAACTGCAGTCTGAAATAAGGGATGAGGGAAACTAGAGTGTATAGGGAATGGGACTAAAAGCACATTGGGTGGAAACAGAGAGGGCTGTGCAGGTCAAGAGTGAGGAGCTCAGGAAAACTAAAGAGCTGAAGACAGGAGAAAGATGGACTTAGCTCTGAACATAGAGAAGACGCCACCAGCCCCTCCTCACAGGACGACTCCCCGTGAGCACTTCATGTCCTACAGGCAGTGGACTTCCCTATGATGGTGGTGGTGGTGGTGGTGTTGAGGATGGTGGTGGTGGTGGTGGTGACAGGGAACTGGGTGGAGCTCTTGGCAAGTGATCAGTCCTCTACAGGAACATGGTGATGAGAAAACCAATGAAATTAAAATAAATCTCTGTGTGCTGTGCTTTGTGTGGTTGATTTAGTGGTGTAGAATGAGGCAGATTTGTGAAAAGAGATCAAACAATTTGTGGGTAAAGCAACGTAGC
>NW_008478717.1:0-1784 GCF_000622305.1 Nannospalax galili
TACTGGTCAGAGTGTTTTGTCACAGCAATGAAGAACAAACTAAGACATGTAGATAGCAGGCTGTGCTCCCTGTACACTTTCATCCTCTGCCACATGTTGGGAGGTTTCTGGTTCCTTGGAGGCACATTTGGAGAGCAGATTGCTGTCTCTGTGCTGAACAGAGGAGGTGCCTCCCCTTCTGCTTAGGCTCCTCAGGCTTTAGGGGTAATATTGGTGCAAATGACTTTCTGGTAACGGGAGGCTCTGTCCTAGGCAGAGAAGTGTAGTCCTCAGGTCTCAGAGGAGTTGTCAACAGTGGTGGACTCTAGCAAAGGAAGGCCTGTGGCCTAGGTGGAGAGTCACGGAGGCTGTGGCATCTGGGGTCAATCCAGGTCTCCCTGGATACCAGTGGAACCTGGATGGGGCCTTATTTCCTTGACTGAGATTGGGTTCCTATCATGAGAATCTTATAGTCATTGCCTTTTAGCACAGAGCTATTTCCAGAGGCGCTGATTTAAAGCCACTTGCAGCAAGAATCTAAATATGAGAAATGGTCCAAGTAACCCATTTCTCCTGATATCATGTCATTCACAGTCTTAATTTTAGTCACTTCCAAAGTTCCTTCCAAAGTTCAGCATCAAAAGTTGGCCATTCACAGAGGGTTCTTAATTTTCCAGGTGTTACAAGACAAAGTCAGACCTCCTGGGCAGATACTGATTAGGACAGAGATCCTTAGCTGGCCTGGCTAATCCCTTCATGGGTCTGTCAGTACTTCTTAGCAGTTCGCAGGTTTATACAGATCCCAAACCTGATTCAGGCTCTGTAGAAAGGAATTTGTTCCCTAGGAACAGGTGCCTCGATTTGGCTGTATGAAGTTGCCATGGAAACGCAGGTTCGAGCCCATTCAGACTCCTCTGTTCTTAAGGGCTGTGGAGCTGACACAGACAATCCTACCAGATTCACTCTCCTCCATACTAAACTCCAGACAGAACCCTCCCTGTGAGCCTCTGGAGGCAATTACGAAATTACTGGAGTTGATCAGGCTCCCTCCCACCAAGTTGGAGGTCTGTCCAACTGGGTGCCCATGGCAACATACCGGTTCCTAAAATTTTGGACAGTTGGTCAACTCTTCCCATCAGCATCTCCTGGCAGACCCTGTTCTGATGGCGGGGGGCAGGGCACACAGAATTTGGATCCTGAGTATCTGCTGGGTAGCACCTTTCCCGGCATCCTTCAGTTATGCTCAGACACAGCCAGGCCTGCATCTGGGGAGCTTCTAAAGGGCCAGCCTTGCTTGGAGGTGCGTTGAGGTTTCTAGGTTAGGTCACCAAAATGTACATGAATCTATGCTTTCAGAACAGGCACGGATGACAGATAACAGAGTGGAGAATCAGATTTTATTCATCTGGCAGACTCGAGAGTGATGGACAAAGCTGGGTTCTGCATCCCAGGTACTCAGAATATTTACAGGCAGTTGGGAGTCATTCTGCTCCCTCTGTCACTGGCTGGCTTAAATTATCCGTTTCTTTGCCTGGTGGTGGGGGGCTGTGCTGGAACCCTTGCCTACTTGACTAGAGGTCATTGCATTGAGTTCACTAGTCTATATGACAGTGGAGGGAGGCAGGAATCTCCATCAGTCAGCCGTTCATAGAAGCCTAACTGTGGGTTAGGCTCTGCAGGTCTTTCTCAGACAGCTGCATTTCAAGATAAGGCATTATGGTATCATTTCTCACTCAGTTTAGACGCCTCAAGGACTTGGGTATTAGGATTGGGGAGGTGATAGGGAGAGGGTAGGAAAATGATCA
>NW_008478718.1:0-1784 GCF_000622305.1 Nannospalax galili
ACACTCATACACATAAAATAAAAATGATAAATAAAATATTTTTTAAAAATCGAGCTGTGTGTTAGTTATGTTTTGACAGAGAGAATTTGGGAAAAGGGCCATGAAAGAAGCCGTCCTGGTACGTTAAGGAAAGCTGGCCCGCATAGCGATGCTAAGGGAGATTTAAGAGAACAAAGAACCATTATTACAAGTAAATATGAGAGGAACATACTCCACCAAACGTAGGTAATAATCATGAACTTCTATAAATCCAAATACCCTGTGTTGAATATGGGAAGAAGAAATTTGGTAGAGTTACAGGGAACTATGACGAATACCCAGCCACACAGAGAGAGCTTACTGCCTTTCCCCAGAAACAGGAAGATCAAGCAGCAAGGTTTTACATTATTTGAACCACATAATTTAAAAGCTTGACATAATAGAGAAACCTGGAACCCTACTTTTAATAAGCATGGAATATTAATTCTTTTTAGGCACACAAAGCACATAACAAAACGACTTTGTATCAGGTCACAAAACAGTATCAACAAATTACCAAGACTCTATGTCACACACAGCATGTTCTTCAACAAGTGCATTTAGAATGGAATTCATCAATGAAGTAGCTTAAAATGCATTTGAAAAAGAAAAATACGTATTCTGAAGTGACATGAGTGAAAAAGAAATGCACAATGAAAATTTATGAAATATTTAAACCGAATGACAATGACTCACTTCATGTAAAATTTGTGTTGCGTGATTAAAGCCATTTCTAATGGGAACATTTAGGCTTCAATGTATTTGTTAAAAACTGAGAAATATTAAAAATAAATGAATTCCTATTTAACCTAAGAAATTCTGAAAAAAGGCAGGCATAGTGGCATATTCCCATAATCACAGTACTTGGGAGGCTGAGGCAGAAAGATCTAGAGTTCAAAGCCTGCCTGTGTTACAAAGAGACACCCTGACTCCAAGACAAACAAGCAAAAATTAGAAAAATAATCAGGAAAGAATATGGAAAATAATAAAGGGGACAACAGAAATTAACAAAGTGGAGATTGTATTTGAGATAATCAAAATTTATATCTTTAAAGTTTTTAAATTTATTTTTATTTTATGTGTATGAGTCTTTTGCCTATATGTATGTAAGTGCACCCATGTCACGCAATGCCCACAGAGGCCAGAAGAAGGTGTCAGATCACCTAGAACTAGAGTTATGGATGGTTATTAGCTGCCACATGGTGCTGAGAACTGAATCTGGGTCCTCTACAAGAGCAGCTGGTGTTCTTAACTACTGACCCATCTGTTCAACCCCCAAAATTTATATCCTGTTTGTTTGGTTTTTGAGACAGGTCTTACTACCTAGTCATAACTGGCCTTGAACTCATGACACTCTTTCCTCAGCCTCCAAAATGCAGGGATTACAAACATGTTCTACCATGCCTAGCTCAAATTTTGCTGCTTTAAAAGATTAGCAAAACAGTCAGGTGTGGTGACACATACTTGTAATCTCAGTACTTCGGAGACTGAGGTAGGAGGATTGTTACAAGTTAGAGACTAGCCTTAGTTTACAGATGAGTTTCATGCCATCTGAAAAATAAAATATTAAAGTATTATAAAATAAAACCAAATGAGGGAAAGAATGTCATCAAAATTTAAATGCATGAAAGTCACTGCGATTGTTTTTTTAGATGGATATGATGCACCTACTAAAGTACCATCCAAGCACTTGTTTACGCCCATAGGTTAAGATATGATAGCAGCCACTGTTTAGATGTTCTTGCTTCTTGCTGTTTGTGTTTTTA
>NW_008478719.1:0-1785 GCF_000622305.1 Nannospalax galili
TAAATAATAAAATATATAAAATAATAAATAAATAAATAAGAGCAAAGTGTATATATTTAAGTAAGCCAAATATAAAATACCAATGTATTCCCTCCTGACCTGTGGGAGCACAACAGGAGGAATCAGTGGATCCTTGGTTTTCAGGTAAATACAGCGTAAGTTGGATACAAAGTGGTCCTCTGGGAGAGCATAATAATAAGAAAACTTCAGGTGATAAGAACAGAAAGATCCTGATCCATCCTGTGAGGGTCACACAGAAGAAACAGTAAGAAAAGATGATCTTAGCTTTGTTACTTACACTGAACTATCTCTAGACATCTCAAGTAAACTGTCTCATGAACAATTTCTTGAGCATGTAATAGAGTAAGAGGCACAGAGGAACACCACACAGTGATGGTCAAATTAGGAGCTGGAAGTCAGAGAGAAGGCTAACCCCCAAAGGACTGTCAACCTCAAGGAGAAACAGAGTAGGGTTTATAAAGCTTAACACCACAATTACATCATGTCAGAAGCAAAGCCAATAACCATACTTATATTAGATCACCATAGTTACACCAGACAAAGGGCAGGTCAGTTAACAAAGATACTTTCAGTTAACAAAAAGTTTCAGTTAGGAAAAAACCAAATTTCTCAAAATTGAGAAACAATGGACTTCATGGAGATGCAGGTACAGCTGGCTAGGAGGACATGCTACCTTGATGTGCTAGCTGGCTACCTGTAAGTTTCCCATTGCTGAAGAAACAATGTGCTCCCTGAAACTGCCCACATAGATACTCTACCTGGCTGGCTACAGTGGGACTGGTTGGACAAAAATACAGAGTAAAGCAAAAGTCAGAACAAAATGGCGTTAGTTTTGCCATTAAATTCCCCCCTGGTGTTAAGGCAGAGTCAAAGCCTTGATTCAATAGTCTCAGGTGACAGAGGGTTGTACTGGACTATCGGGTATTAATTTAACGGAGGCTATCTGCTGTTTGACAAAGCTTGACAGCTAGTTAATTAGGCAAGGCCCAATCATTAGACCCAGGAGAGGAATGAAAGGTCTTGTTAGGCCTGAAAACAAGGTAGTCAGTTATTGATTCCAAACAAGCCAGCAATGGAACCAGAAACTGTTGACCTCTCTCTCCTTTTGGAACAGGTGGCAGGGTGTAGAGGAGGGATCTGGAAGGATGTCCCAGATGTTAGAATTGACTATAGCCCAGACCTATTGGAGAGACTGGAGATACTTTAAGAGAGGCTGATCAGAAACTTTTCAGGACAGTGTCCCTTAGTCTAAGCAGTAGGAATACGGCCTTCGGAATATATGGGGTTAAGTCCACCTTATAGGGAATACATCTAACCTGGAGGAGGACCAGGGGTTAGAAATTGGGCCGGTTTTCACTGGTCTCTGAGATTAATTTAGCATTATCTGAGATGATTGAAAGAGGCAGCCCAAACCTAGCCATTATCTCATGTCCACAAATATCAGAAAGTAGTTCAGTGGGTTGGTGGCCCCTAGGTGGGCTATCTGATGAAGCTGGTTCATAAGAAGGCATCCAAGGAATTGTAGGAAGGATGATTCTGAAGTCTGGCATGGGGTCCTTTTGCATTTTCTGGGAGGGGGAAGGACTCAACAGCCTCCTGAGCCACTTGGCCTTCTGCCATGGAAGTGTCAGAGTCCTCTTTCCTTGTAGATCATGGCACGAATACAAAAGGGTAGCAAAGGCACAGCTGCTGTCTGTAGAGATGTTCACCTGCTTATGCTTTTCCCAGTGTAGAGCCTGGGTGAGGGTGACAAGTTCAGCCTTT
>NW_008478720.1:0-1784 GCF_000622305.1 Nannospalax galili
GGCTCAGCAGTTAAGAGCACTGGTTGTTCTTGTAGAGGACCTGAGTTTGGTTCCTGGCATCCACATAGTGGCTAACTATCATCTGTAGCTCCAGTTCCAGGAGATCTGATACCTTCTTCTGACCTCTGTGGGCACTTACATATATGTAGGCTATACACTCATACTCATAAAATAAAATGTAATAAGTGAAATTTTTTTAAAAAGAGTGTTATTGAAGACAGACTTCATTTCCAGTTTCTATCCTGATTTATTAGCTGGATAATGGTTGGCACATTGCTTAGCCTCTCTGTGTTGATTCCTTTATATGTGAAGTGGGCATTGTTGTGATATAGTTAAATGGGGAAGGGTAGGATGCCCACCTCTTTGGCACATTTTAACCCTTAATAAGTGATTTTCCATTGATTATTTTTTTTCTGATGCTACTAGGCTTGTTTTTCCACAAATGGAGGACTGTCTCATGATCCCCCATCCCTACCCCAAGATAATCAGGTATAATGAGTTCTTCAGTCATCCTCCATTTACTGATAGTCTCTCATGTATCTGATGATCTTCTGTTGCCTTATCTGAAAAAGCAGAAATCAAAATCAATGCTGGCAGCTTGCTTTAATTTCGATTCCACTTACTTGTGCTAAGTCCCACTGGATCTGTTGATATTATTTGCTAAGAAAGGGTTTGTGAAATAAATTAATAGTGTAAACAAGACCTGGGAAGAGTGCTGAAAATAATTAAGGGAAGTATTTCCAAGCACGCTTGGCTGTTTAAGCAGCACTATTTAAATACAGTTTGTTTGCCCTCTCTGCCCTGCCATGCCTACTTGTGAACTAGTTATTGCAGCTAATTGTGTGCTGGCCTCTGTTCCCCACTCAATGTGAGCTGGAGGGCAGCTCTCACGTGTCCACCTGTAAACACTGTGTGCCCTGTGCGGGTACCTGCCCAAAGTGGGTGTTCAGAAATGTTCATGGAAATAGCAAATAATCCTAAAGAGCACTTGCTTTTTCTAGATCAAGCCATTAATTTGTCTTTGATAGCTGGTTGGAGATTCTCAGTCATATATCCTGAGGTCCCCTCAAATCAGCTGAATAGTTCATCTATTCAAATTAGATTCTGGCTTACTAAGTTTTTCTTGGAACTGTTATTTCTCTAGGCTTAAATTTGGGGTTCTTTTTGCTTCCCTCTTTTCCCATTCCTCCTTTACAGTCAGTCAGCCACCAAGTCCTTGTTCTGCCTTCAAAGCATCTCTTGTCTCTTTAGCCTCTTCCTCATGTGATGAAATGACATAGTCTAGCCCAGGACCCTCACCATGCTTCATGACTGACATCATCCCATTCTCCTTTGTAGAAAATCCCCCCTCCTATGTTATTTTCCTTTCACATGATAATATATTGCCTTTCCTTTCCATTCCTTTTGACATTTAAAGGTAGACAGTCCCAAAGAGATATAAAGAAAAATATTAATTTCTTTTCAATTCCCCTCCAATTCCACATCCTTAAAGGTGATCAGTGTCAACAGTTTGATATGTAACTTTTCATTTTTATCCTCTATGGTCTTATATATTACAATTAAAAAATAAGTCATGCAGCACAACCCAGTGGAGAAAGGACAGCTGATTCCAGAAATGAGGCGGGAACAAATGGGTATCACCCACAAAATATAATAATAATTAGAATAAGCACAATGCAAGCAGGTATGCAACTAGCTATAAAACTCCAAGTGAAAAGACTATGGATCTAGATGTAGAAATTTACATTTCTTTTAGATTAAAATTTTATTTTATGTGTGTGTGT
>NW_008478721.1:0-1784 GCF_000622305.1 Nannospalax galili
GGATCCTCTGCAAGAGCAGTCAGTGCTCTTAACCGCTGAGCCGTCTCTCCAACCTCCCACACACAATTTTTAAAAGAATAACAATGAAATTTTAAAAAAATGAGTGAGAAGGGAATTACTCTCTCAAGTACCCAGACACAGCAGAGTATGATAATTACGACGGTGTGGTATTAACACAAGAAAGGACATAAAAACAGCAATTTCGAGGGAGATGGGACTGGACGGAAACAGCGTTTTCAATCTTTTCCCTCCTGCTTCAGAATGTTTGATTTTAAGTTGTAAAAAATAGTGTGCGTTTATTAATATATCATACTAGCTGCCTTTCTGTTGTGTGATCAAATATGAAACCAGAGGAAGGGCTTGTTTTGGCTCGTGGTTTGAGGGTGCAGTCCGTCCTGGTGGGGAAGAGGTGGAAGGGAAGCGGGTCTCAACTGTGCTGGCAGGAGCGGGAAGCTGCTTGCTCGCGTCCAGGTGGATGACAAAGCAGAGATGGGATGGGCAGCAGGCTGTCCTGCACACGTCAAGGCCCACCCCCTGGAAATCTACTTAAACCCAATCTCCCTATGTACCCACGTTCCAAAACACTACCACCATCTGAATATCAAGTCTTCAAACACATGAGCCTGTGAGTGACACTATATTTGAACCATAATGTATACCAATACATCTGATTTATATCTTATCTCTAAGTTTATATAGTTATATAGAAGTGCGTGTAACTCCTAACGCACTTATATTTTATGTTTTTATATCTTTCTGTTTGAAGAAAAGATTTTAATTTTTGTTATACATCTCATGTGGGTAAATTCTACAATGCTAAATAAAGATAAACCAAACACTTCCACCTGCATGGAATTCACAGCCTATATACATGAGTCATGCATGATACATGCACACATATGGATATATGCAAACATGCATATTTGTGTATTTTTTGAGTTTTTGCATGCGTGTATGCTATAGAATGGATGTGATCCTATACCCTCTGTGTTGGAACTTAAACCTTAAAGTGCTGCTGGTGAAAGTTTGGGCCACTGGGAAGTGATTGGACCAGAGACTCCACCCCATGGGTGGGTTAGGGCTGTGAGAAGCAAGTTCATCTCTCGGTCACTTTTGCCTTTGTGAAGACACAGCAGGAAGGCACTATCTTGGAACCAAGAACAGTCCTCATCTTGGATCACTTAGCCTCTAGAACTGAGAGAAATAAATTTCCATGACTTACCAACTGCCCAGTTTAAAACAGTTGTCTACAGCAGCCTGAACTAAGACGATGTCTATATTTAAAAAGTTATCAGAACCAAAATCGAGTCACTTGTGTCAAATACTAATGAAAAACCTAGATTAATAAGTAAATGAAGCTGGGAGGTTGGAAGGTAAATGAGACAGCAAGAACTGTTCAGAGACTCCGCCAACACCTCAGCTCTTCTGTGAGGACTGCCACTTGGGAGCCGCCTGCTCAGTCCTGGACCAGAGCCACCATTGCAACTGATCCCTGAAGCCAACGATTATTGTTTCCAAAACAATTTGTGTAATCCTCCTCATTTTTCCCTTAGAAACCACTTGTCTTTCTGTGCCTCTCTGAATACATAATTTATCACGGTGCTCATGTTCTGAACTACAACAGACATGCAGAATTGCATCTGTTAGCTTCCGAGATGGGTTCGTATGTCCCTGTGTGTGGCAGCAGGAAGCTTCTTTGGACCCCTCAGAGGTGAAAGGGAAGGGTGAGGAGCACCCTCAAAGCAGGTTCTGCGACTGCTGGCTCCCCAGGGGAAGAAGGGCGC
>NW_008478722.1:0-1785 GCF_000622305.1 Nannospalax galili
AAAAAAAAAAAAAAAAAAAAACATAACAAAATGCTCTAGCAATAAGAAAAAACTTAAACCCACCTCTTCCAAATCATTTATAAATGTGTACTAGAAAAAAATAAAAACTCAAGAAATGGTTTGAGGGGCTGGAGAGGTGGCTCAGTGGATAAGAGCACTTGGTGCTCTTCCAGTGGACCTGGGTTCAGTTCGAAGAACCCACACAGCGGCTAACAGTGGTGTGTAACTCCAATTCCAGGGGATCCAGTGCCCTCTTCTGGCCTCTGCAGGCACTTATATACATGCAGGCAAACATTCACACATAAAAGTCAGAAACATTTTTTAAAATGAAATGATTTGAATCAAATCTTTATTGAGTACCTACTATGTGCCAGACACGTGACCCAGTACAGAAGAAGGAAAACAGCAGAAAGAATTTAGCGTCACTGGTAATCCCTAAGTTCTGGCTCAGACCCATTTGTGCTGCTCTCACCCAGTCAGCACTTATTCCTGGCGAGACTTCAGGAAGCCAAGCCTTCTGTCCCATTCTCACCTCATGCGTGCCACCTTTGTTTTTCTGGGATGACTGTTCATGATGCTTTCTGTAGCTGAGGTAGCCTCACAGTAGGAAATACAGGAGGAACCACACCTGAGGCAAGCAGGAAGAGACTAGAAAGCCCAGGCAGGGGCGCCCTGGAGAAGACTGTGGCACCTATGCTCCCGTCTGAGTATGCTGATCCAACAAAATAAAAATGCACAAGAATGTAGCTGAGGTTTGGTCTCCTTCAGCTCCAAGAGTCTAAGAAAATTAACCAAGTCATCCTAAGGAACTGAATGGCCACATGATAGGTGAATACTTTCTGTGGTCTTACTATTTAAATGCATTAACAATGTATCAAGTTAATTTAACTCCATCACATGCAGCTGGGATCCACCCCACTTTCTAGAAGATACTTAGGCCCACAAGTAACACAGGAGCTGTGTTCAGGCTAGTTCACAAGGCCACACCGCCTTGTGCGAAAGAGTGTATATGTGTATATCATAGTGGCCATTGTAGCACATTGATAAAAGTTATTTCAGAAAGACAAAAACGAATATTGCAGTATTTCAGAAGCCGTTCTGTTTCTCTTAAAGCAAGCAGGAAGAAATCAGATGGAATGGATAATGGCAGAATAGGGAGAGGAAGATGGAGATAGGAAGTAATTTTGTTTAGTAAAACGAAGTCAGTTATGCGGGGCGTGGTGGTGCATACCTTTAATCCTAGCACTGGGAAGGCAGAGGCAGGCAGATCTCTTGAGTTCAAGACCAGCCTAGTCTACATAATGAGTTCCAGGCCAGTTGGAGCTACAGGGAGACCCTGTCTGAAAAAGACCAAAAAAACAAAGTCAGTTGCAAAGTAGCCACAAAGTGAAAAAAAAAAGGGGGGAGGGGGCACTTATTACATTAATTTGCTATTATTTCACCTTCAGCCGACAGTGTCTATTTCTGACACAGACGTTCCAGATGTGCTGCCATTGCTTCCAAATCATCCAGGGCAGCCAGTTCTGTAGTTGAATGCCCTGGGTCAGGGAATCACACAGAAAGGATCTCACATTTTCATAAGCACAAAATAGTGGCCTAGTTATACAGGTTCCCTATACCAGGACCAGGAAGGTTGATGTGGAGCTTTTCTTAAGTCCTTGAAGTAATACTAAGTAATATGAAAAGTACAAACCTAAGCCGGGCGTGGTGGCGCACGCCTATAGTCCCAGCACCTGGGAGGCAGAGGCAGGCAGAGCTCTGTGAGTTCGAGGCCAGTCTGGTCTA
>NW_008478723.1:0-1785 GCF_000622305.1 Nannospalax galili
TATTTAGAGTATACCGATAAATTACTTTGGTCTATGAAAGTGACAGTAATACGTTTATTTCTAGGGTCCATGATCTTCCAACCATATGTACTTGGCTATGTTATAGTACCATGTATAGATTCCCTCCTATTGAGAGGGACTTAAGTTAGACAGTTGTTGATTACCCCCAGGATAAAAGTGCCACAGTTGTACTAATAGAGATAATTTGCTGAGCCTGTCATTGTTGTGGTTCATAGGCTTTACAGCTGGTAGGATCATTGTTTTTTCTCCCTTGGCAACTTGCATACTACCTTCTGATCTATGAGAGCATGTCTTTGGGGAGGAGGCTTCCAGCTCAATTCCAGCTCAATTGCTTTAAGTTGTGTGTCTGAAGTATCTCATGCCTTCCGCAATAGGGTCTTATTTTCAAGTTCTGGGAGACAAAGACTTTGTCAATAGCTGATATTATTTGGGACGTTTCTTGAACTACCCTGACCAAGAACTCCAGGGAGGTTTCTCTTGCCTGACACTGTGATTTTTATTATATAGCCTTCAGCTGTACACATGCACTCTCATTTATAGTATATGTGTATTTTTTCAGTTAGCTTATGAAATAATACATTTCTATGGTTTTTCATACAACCTAAGCATTATTTTTCATCGACAAAGTTCTGAAAACATTTTCCCATGTATGTTTGGTTTTGTTAGTAGCTTAAAATTTAACTTACCTTAGGTTTTGTTTTATTTTATTTTTTGAGGGAGAGCCACATGTACGACCACACCTGGAGTAGGAGCAGTTCTTGCCGGGAATTTCTTCGCTATTTTCATGCTTCTTAAGCTGTTTGTGAAGAACATATGTGATTTTTCATTTATATCAATGGTAAATTGGTAACAAAATAAAATTATTGTTAGAAATGTTGTTTTAAGCCTCAAGCTGAATGCCAAAGAAGAGACGGAGACAAACATTCAAAAGCAAATAGAATAAGGACTTCACGTTTATTTCACCCATGAGGACACATACTGAACATCTGTAGTTTTTCCCTCAGAAAGCAGCTCCCAAGATAAATGAACATGTCAGAAGCCAAATTACAGGTCACTAGCCAGAAAAAAAGCATTTTGACAGTGAAGCCGTTCTAGAACTTATTACAGCTAGTAGACACTTCTGCCTATGAAGTTGCTGTACTGCTTTTGACTGCCCCGTCTTTGAGAAATGACTTTTGAATTTTGTGGTCTTTAAGAGTGAGAAAGGGAAGAAGAAAGCTGCAATACAGAGAAATGGCCCATTTCCAGAAGGAAAATGACGTCTTAAAGGAACACATAATAACACTGAACCATTTTTAATTCTTAGGAGAATGCATCTATACTAATATACATGTATCTTATGGATAAATTATGAATATGTGCTTTAAATTATAAAATATGAATGCATTTGCTATGGAGTTTGAGACCTCTGGGAAAAGATCACCAGACCCAATTCAGATTTTAATTAGCCAAATTCATTAGCTGCAGCTAGACTGACAAGTCTCCAGAGGCCAGATAAGGGACTGCAGGGAAGCTGTGGGGGAAAGGGTCTTTTAAAGACAGAAACCACAAGCTGCTTCATTCCTGTGGTACTGGCAGTTGCGTGGACAGTGAGGTCACATTGACCCTTAAATGCAGCAGTAAGCAAGTTTACAGAAGCCAAAACAAGCAATTGTTAGTAATTTTCTTAACAGATGTACAGAGACCTTGACAGTAAGGGAGTTTCTGATTATTGTTATTTCAGCATATTACGAAGAAAGGCAAGATATTGTTTAGGTTTTTTTT
>NW_008478724.1:0-1758 GCF_000622305.1 Nannospalax galili
GTGTGTGTGTGTGTGTGTGTGTGTGTGTGTGTGTGTGTCTATGCCTATGAATCTGTGTCCGTGTGTGAGGTAGTCGTTATGACTCGCTTGTAGAGATTTTAAAAACTCCAGGCGCCGTTGGCCACGATGGCTTACTTTATACTCCTGTATTTTTTTCACTTTGCTTACCTTTTGAGGCACACCAAATGAGAAGAAAAAAGTTAGGAATGTTAAGTGTCTGCAGGCTAGTGCTTGGGTTGCTCTGAGCCTGGATGTTTGTCTTTTCCTTCGCCTGCCATTGGGTGCCAGCGCTGCGCAGACGGGAGGGGGGCGAGGTGGGGGACAGATGCAGGAGACTGCCTGACGCCGGCTTTGTGATGGGAAGGAGGAGCGCAGGGAAACCTTTTTATGGGTGGCTAATCTCTGACAAGTCTTTTACTCTTCCTCCTCCCGCCCTTGACCGTGGCAATTGGAAATGATAGTTTCGAAATCCTCCGTGGCTTATTTCTGGGCTGGAATTGGTACTCCTGAGTAGGGAGTACCAATTCAGTAGGGCACACACCCACAGGACACTTTGAATTGCTTTTAATGGATCCAGTTTACAAGTGACAGTTCAATGGCTTGCTAGATTTCTTCTGGAAATGTAGTTTAGGAAGGAGCGTGACGATAACGGCAAAGTCAGAAGACATTTAATAACGATCCCTCCTAGGCAGTTGCTTAGGGAAATATTTGTGGCATCTGTCTGCGTAGCCAAATGTGAATATTGCAGACATGGCTTAGCACGCCTGTCAGTGTGGGGAATGTGTTGGGTATTTACATTTAAAAATTAGTGATCTGTATTTAAAAGGGAAGTAAAAAATAAAACCCAAACACACTCTCTAGTGCAAATAGACCTGGATTCAATACACAAGTTTCTCTAGCTGGTAGGAAACCATGAACATGATTTTGGATCACTTTCAAGTTTGTGGTTATCCAAGGACATTGCAGATAAGAAACCAATGTGGTAGTTTATAAATAAAGGAGCATTTAAAATATGTAAGATGACAGAAGTTTCTAGTAATATGTGTGAAAAGTAACTTTTAGTGAGGAGGCCCACGTTGATGGCAGGACCACCATATGCAAGCCAGCCTCCAGTCCCATTCTGACACTACCAGCCCCTGTTTTTCTGCCTGAGCACCTCTCTTTGTTAAGATTTTTTGTTTGCCATGATTTCAAGCTATGCTTAGGAGAATGCTTGCATAGTCTTGCCTGTCTGGCTTACTAGTATAGTGTTTTCTAAAAGACAAACTAAGGTTAACTTATTAAGAACTTAGCATGTCTTTTAACGTCCTAGATATGAATATGTTCATTATAAAATCGTTATTTCTCTTAACTTACATATCCTCAGCTAATGAGCAATCAGAAAATAGTCATCGGTACCAGCTGCTGCTAACCTAAGACAAGGGAAAGAAACATTTTTGTTTTGTTTTAAGTCAAATATTACCAAGGATATCATAAGTAGTAAACAAATGGTAAATTATCTTTTGTGATGATGTGGTCAAGTTGGAGAAGAAAAGAAATCAAGAAATTATTTCTTTTTTCAAATTTTATTTATTTTTATGTGTATGAGTGTATTGTCTGCATATATGTGAGTACACCTGTGTCCCATGTCATGCAATGCCGTAAGGTCAGAAGAGGGCTTCAGATTCCCCTGAACTGGAGTTAAAGACGGTTCATAGCCCCCATGTAGGGGCTGGGAATCGAACCCAGGTCCTCTGCAAGAGCAGTTGGTGCTCTTAA
>NW_008478725.1:0-1786 GCF_000622305.1 Nannospalax galili
GGTTAGTGCTAGGGTCAGAGTTAGCTTTAGGGTTTAGAGTTAGAGTTAGGGTTAGGTTTAAGGTTAGAGTTGGTTTTAGGATTAGGGCTAGGGTTAGGTTTGTGATTAGGGTAACTGTTAGTGTAAAGTTAGTGTTAGTGCTAGGTTTAGGAGTATGGTTAAATTTAGGTCTATGAGTAAAATTAAAGTTAGGTTTAGTGAACTGTTAAGGTTATGAGTCTACATAGGGATAGGTTTAGAGTAGGATATATCCTTGTTCAGCTTGTCCCCTTCTACTCACCAATGTGTCCTCCTGTTAACCTGTGTTTCCTCTTGCTTATCCATGTATCTTCCTGCTCACCTGTGAGTCTTGCTGCTCACCTGAGTGGCCTCTTGCTCATGTATGTATACTCCTGTTCGTCCCTGTGTCCTCCTCTTCCAGTCTGCAGCCTGATGCTCATGCATGTGGCCTCCTGCTCACCCATGTGACATCATACTCACACCTTTGCCTTCCTTAAAGATGTGCCCCCTTGGTTACCTGCTGGTGCCCTCAAGCTCATCCATGTGTCCTCCCATTTACCTGTGTATCCTCTTTCTCTCTTGTGTGCCCTTCTTCTTATCCATGTGCCTTCCTATTGACCTGTGTGTACTGCTCATTTGTGTGTCCCTCCAGATGACTCATGTATCCTTGTGCTCAAAGGTACATATTCACTCTGCTCACCCATGTATATTTCTGCTCACCCAAGTGCCCTTCTGTTTACCTGTGTATTCTATTCACCCGTGTCCTGCTTTTGCATGCATCCTGCTGTTCACACATGTGTCATCCTGCTCACATCTGTACCCTTCACCCATGTCACTGCCTGCTGTATCATGTGTTTTCCTGCTCACCCTTGTATATTCCTGCTCACCCGAGGGCCATTGGGCTGACCTGTGTGTCCTGCTCGTGCATGCATCCTGCTGTTCACATGTATCCTCCTGCTCATCCATGTGCTGTTCTGCTCACCTGTGTATCCTTCTTCTCACCTGTGTGGCCTTCTGCTCATCCATGTACCCTAATGCTCATCTGTATACCTGTGTGCCGTCCTGTTCGCCCCTGTGCTTTCCTGCTCACCTGTGTTTCCTCTTGCTCAACTGTGTATCCTACTGTACACCTCTGTGTCATACTGCTCACCTATATGCCTTCCTGCTCACATGTGTATCCTCCTACTAACACATGTGCCCTCCTAATAATTCACATGCCATCGTCTCACCCATGTGCCCTTCAGCTCACCTGTTTGCCATCTTGCTCACCTATGTGCCTTCATGCTCACCTGTGTCTGCCTGTTCACAAGCATGCCTTCCAGTTCTTCTGTGTGTTTTCCTGCTTACTTGTGTGCCCTCCTGGTCACCTATGTGCTCTATTCTTCACCCATGTAGCCTCATGTTCATCTGTATACTCTAATGCTCACCCATGTCCTGTTCATTCATGTGTCCTCCTGTGAAGCCTGTGTCATCCTGCTTATTATCCATGTATCCTCCTGCTCACCTAGGTGCTCTTTTCCTCACCCCCCGTATCTTTCTGCTCACCCATGAATCCTGCTATACACCCATGAATTGTCCTGGTTACCTATGTGTCCTCCGGCTGAAATGTGGTTCTTTTTTTTCTTTCTGAAATATCTGTTTATTTTTTTTAAACTTTGACACTCATGGTATTTTGTTACAGATTTCATTTTCCAAGTAGATATATTGGATTTTTATTTTTCAAATTTCTTTTTACTGAATTTTTGTGTATTTCATATAGACCATCTCAATCAATCTTAATCATCTT
>NW_008478726.1:0-1786 GCF_000622305.1 Nannospalax galili
AAAGCTCCACCACATCCTACTCATGCCACTCACCATTTGAGACCCAAAGTATCATAGTCATGTTGCCAAAATTTGCTATAATTACATTATTGACCTAAAGTTTAATTCTGGTTCCGGTGAATCAAAAATGTAATCTTGTGCAAGAAGAAATACACAACTTGCTATAAAATATCCAAATTTTGGTGACTTTGGTGGTTTGAATGAGAATACACCCCCCCACCCCCACACCAGGCTCTTAAGTATTTGAAGGCTTTGTCTGGTGGCCCTGTTTTCAGAGGTTTAAGAGGTCTGGCTTTGCTGGAGGAAGCACGTTAATGGGGGGCGGGGGCAGCCTTGCCCACTTCCAGTTTGTCTCTCTTATTCCGGAACCTACTTGAAGACACGAGTGGTCAGCTTTCTGCTCCGGTTGCCTCCCGCCATGATGGACTCACCCCTCTGGAACTGTAAGCCCAATAAACTCTTCTATCAGTTGCCTTGGTCATGGTGGTTTATTACAATAGCAGGAAAATAACTAATACAATGGCTTAGGTGGCACATGCCTCTTAATCTCAGCGTTTGTGAGGCTGAGGCAGAAGGATTGCTAGCTTGTGGCCAGCTTGGACTATCCACATCAAATTTTAACAACTGAATTCTAGACTATTGGGTTTCATATATATATAATAGAATCCTGTTTCAGACAAAACAGGAAAGAGTACCTGTCACTGTTCTGTGAATCAGGAATGGAGGACTCCGCTGAGCCAGTTGGCTCTGGGTTTTTTTTAGGTTTGCAGTAAGGTGTTGGATGGAACTGAACCCAAGAAAATACCAGAGCAGGTAGGTCTGCCAAGATAAGCCGCCTCAGTTTTAGTTTCAAGATGTTGCCATGTGTCCGTGGCTTAGGTTGGGCTTCCCCACAGCATGGTGGGTTGGGTTCAGGGCAATTCGAGGATTTGGGGTCCTGGTGTGAATAAGAAAGCATTGTCGGAGCCTCCTTGTGGGTGCTGTCTAGCCTGCCAAGTCACAGCCTTTCAGCAGCAGCCTGTCTACCAAAGGGTGGGGAGGCAGCCACACCTCGTCTTTTCTTTATGTCACTGTGTACCACAGGGCTGGCCTTGAACTTGCAGGCCTAACTGTCACTACTAATATGTGTAATGTCACTGTTCTAGCTATTGGTATTGGGAGAGGGGAGCCAAATACCAGACAATTGTCCATAGCAATTGTGAGGTCCATTCAGTTCCATGTGGCCCCCTATGCCTGGGCTCATCCCTGCCCTTCCAGTCTCTTGCATCCTGTTGTAACTGTGGAGTTTCCTCAGCCTGCTCCCTGCTCAGAGTTGATCCAAAGGCACACCATCCTGCCTGAAAAAATTTAATCCTTTTTCAAAGGACTTCTCATGTATCAATTTGTATTCTACAACACAAGCCACTGAATAGTCTATTGGGCTCCCCGTGACACTGATTGGGGGGGGGGTATCTTTAAGATTCTAAGAAGTTGGGTAGGTTCTGCAAGGCATGTCTAAGAAACCGACGGGAGCCATTTATATGTTTGGAAAGTCTTAACAGGCACCAGTCTGAGGTCTTGAGTTTTTTTGTGTACTTTTTGGCAGTGCTGAGGATTAAACCCAGAGCCTTGGACATTCTAGACAAGGACTTTACCACTAAGCTTTTTGAATGAAAATCTTGTTCTGCTTTGGGTCAAGTCTGCTTGGCAGCCATTTCTGTTCATGCAGATATTTAGCTGGCTGAAAGGCCTACTCAGAGCCCTTCTATTTCCTTCTAATTCTGTTTGGAAATGAGAGTTTGTTCTT
>NW_008478727.1:0-1782 GCF_000622305.1 Nannospalax galili
AGGGGAATCCAAAGCTCTCTTCTGACCTCTGCGGCATTGCATGACATGGGTGCACTCACATAAATGCAGGAAATATTCATACACATAAAATAAAAATAATAAAATAAAATATTTCTTAAAAATTTTTGATTTACTAATTTGTAAGTAGTATTTTAAGTGCTTTGGATAATGTGTTAGTCAGCTTTTCCATGGTTGTGACAAAATACTTGAGAACATCAGCTTAAAAGAGGAAAGATTTATTTTGGATCACATGCTTGAAGCCATCACTTTGGAGCTGTGGTGAGGCAGGATATGGTGGGGAGGGTGAGGCAAGGCAAAGCTGTGCCCCTCATGGCAACAGGGAAGAAAAGTGAAAGGAAAGGGCTGGTCCCAAAGCCTCTTTCAAGGACACACCAATGACAACCTCCTTCCACTCGGTCCTCCTAAAGACTTCCACCTCCCAACACCACCATCATCTGAGGACCAAGTTTAATACAGAAGAATTTGGAGGACTATTTATGATCCAAATCATAACAGATGACTTATTTTCTTAGATTTCTTTTTTCCTTTTTTGAGACAGGGTCTCCCTGTAGCCACAGTTGGCCTAGAACTCGCTATGGAGACCAGGCTGACCTTGATCTCACAGAGATCAGCCACCTCTACCTCCCCAGTGCTGGAATTAAAGGTGTGTGCCACCATACCAAGCTATTTTCTTGGATTTTTAGTAGTTTTGAACAGTTAAATGTTGCATTTGCCAATTTCCAATGTGTAAGAACAATTATCTCACTAAAGCTTAAGTTGAGAAGAGACACAGTCAAACTACTCTCCCAAGCCCTGTGCAAGTTGGTCTTGCCTCATTATAAATCAGACATTATATTTTAGAATCTCTAGGGGAATAAAAATCATGTTTAAGTGGTATTAAGATGTTTAGAGGAATTTGAAATTATTCATGATCACAGAGCTAGAAAAATTCTTGAATTCTTATCAGCTTATAAGCAAGTTAAACAAGTGTGGCATGATTGGCCCTAGTTTTGATATGCAACTCAAATATCTAGAAGAATAATGGGTTCTCGTCTGTAGTTAATTTAGTTTCAGTTCACTGACAGTTTCAACTAGAATCATGGACCAAAATGAAGAAAAACAAAAACACGCAGGTGGGAAAAGCCTGGGGTCTTTTCTAGGAATGCAACAAATGCACACAACTAAAATGTCTCAGTGAGGGGAAATGTGTACACAGATGGATTTTGATTTTTGGATTTCTCCACTTCCACTTCCAACTTGATCTTCCACAAAGTAGAATGGTAGAGCCACTGCTGCTCAGACAGACACACAGTGACAGCAGTATAAACTGAATCTACTCACTTCCCTGTAAAGCATAATGAATTGTATGTCTGTTGGCACTATTCCTGTTGATACCTTATCCTCTGAAGCTCTTAAGACTGTAGGAGATCTTTGCTCAGGAATAGCCACATCACTTCTAATGGTATCTTGGACCTTGATTCCCAGATGCTAGTCATATTTCATATCATTGAACTCTTATTATTCAAATCTCCACAACTTGGCATTTTACATGTATGATGAAACTCAATCTGCTCTTGATTTCTGACCTAGTGATGCTCCCAACAGTACCCTTTCCAACAGAGATTAAAGTTCATATTATATTATACATCCAAACATATGATAGAAAGTTTGACTCATGCCTAAACTGGTTAATGAGTCTATATAAATTTACTTTACATAAAACTTTGGGCCGGGCGTGGTAGTTCACGCCTTTAATCCCAGCACTTGGGAGGCAGAGGCAGG
>NW_008478728.1:0-1731 GCF_000622305.1 Nannospalax galili
ATACACTCATACACATAAAATAAAAATAAATAAAATATTTTTTAAAAGGAACAAAGGTGAAGGGTCGGGTGGCTCAGTGTAAGAGTGCTCACTGTTCCAGTCTAAGGACCTGAGTTTGAATCGCCAGTGCCCAGGAAAAATAAGCTGGGAGTGGCCACAAGTCCCTACAGTCTGGGGTGTGGGGTGGGAAGGGGGAGGCAGGAGGGTTGCTGGGGAATTGCTGGCTGGCAGCCGAGCTGAGAAATGGCAAGTTTGGGGTTCAGTTCTCAAAGGAATAATGTGGAGCGTGATAAAGGAAGATGCCTGATGCTGTCTTCTGGCTTTCACGTGTGTGTGCACATGCAAACACACACACATGTGCACACAGATGCACTCACCAGCACACACATACAGCAGCACACACATGTAGTCTCATGTGCATACAGATGCATGTGCCAGCACACGTGCACATCATGTACATACCAGCACATGCACAGATGCATGCACTAGCACACTGCATATGTACACAGATGCATATGTGTACACATCAAGCAACCACAAGCAATACTCATGTGCACACAAATGCATGTGCCAGCATACATGCACACAGAGGTGCAGATACATGCACCAGCATACATGTACACACCAGCACACATGTACACACCAAGCAAGCATACGTGCATACTCGTGTGCACACAGCATGAACCAGCACACATGTGCACACAGATGCATACACACCTCACACACGTGCACAGAGTGCACACACATCCACACAGATGTCAGATACTCAGAGATCATCTCTTCCACATCGTTTCCCACTTTCCCCTCACTCAGCTCCACTGTTGATGTCAGAAGGGCACAGCCCACCCCAACCTGTCAAGTGGCCCAAGGAACCAACAGTAAAGCTGCACCTCGCATCTCCTAGGCGCAGCCCTCCTACCCACGCTGATGTACCGGCCAACACTCTGTGGTCTGTTCCCGCCAGGCAGGCAGCTTACCTCCTTCAGGAAAGGGGAGTCGACGGCGAGATACTTGGACACCACGTAGAGGCAGAAGAGATGGCGGTCGATGCCGGCGCCTGTCATGGCGAGGCGGTACAGGTGCTGGTGTTTCTCACATGCCACCTTGAACAGCTTGAGCCTCTGCTCCACCTAAGGGTTGGGGGAAGGACACACTTTGGAGAGTCTGCTAGTGCTTGGCCTCTTTTCTCTTCAGTTCTGCAAAAGGGCCATGGGATGTGCTGAGGTGGTTGGTGACCAAGATGTCTTGATAGATTCCCCACCAGACCGCTATTCCTTCCCAGATTCCTGCCTCAAAAGGGCTGGTAGGGGTTGCTCATTGGAGAGGCACCCTGGGAGTGTACCCTGCCCCACCTTGCTCACAATTCTAATGAGATCACCCATGGACAGATCACTCAAGCCCTTAAGAGTCCTTGTCAAACTTGGGGCTCTGTCCCAGCTTTTTCCCTCGGTTCACTTTGTCACAGTGCCTAGTAACTACCCATCCCCAGCAATTCTACTAAAATAGCACTGTGGCTCAGTGTGGTGGTGCACACCTTTAATCCCTGCACTGGGTAGGTAGAGGCAGTCAGGCAAATCTCTCTGAGATCAAGGCCAGCCTGGTCTATATAAGGAGTTCCAGGCCAGCTGGGACTACAGGGAGATCCTGTCTCAAAAAAAAGGGGGGGGGCAGACACCCAATATTGACTTCTGGCCTACACACACACACACACACACACACACACACACACAC
>NW_008478729.1:0-1786 GCF_000622305.1 Nannospalax galili
CACATCACACACATGGACACCGTGCACACCACACATGCACAAACTTGCACACACATGAATACCACACACGTAGACTGTGTACACACCACACATGCACACACATATACACCACACACATAGACTATGCACACACCACACACATGCACACCACACACATGCAGGCATGCACACATACATATGTGCACACACATGAACACCACACATGTAGACTATGTGAGCACCATGCACACCACAAGTGTGCAGGCATGCACATGTACACATGCACACACATGAACACCACACATGTAGACTATGCACACACCACACACATACAGCACACACACATGCAGGCATGTGTACATACATGCATGCACATAAACACCACACACTTAGACTATGCACACAGCATGCACACCACACACATGTGCAGCCATGCACATGTACATGCATGCACACACATGAACACCATACATGTGTATACCGTGCACACCACACACACGTTGGCATGCACACCACGCACACCACACACACACATATGCAGGCATGCACATGTGCACACATGCACACACATGAACACCACACACATGCACACCATGCACACACCTCCCCACACATATGCAGGCATGCACACATACATACATGCGCACATATGAACACCTCACACATGTACACCATGCTCACCACACACACACATATGCAGGCATGCACACCACAGACACGCACACAAGCACACACACGCACGCATACACACACTCCAGGGCCAGCTGAGGGACCCTGTTAGCATATAAACAAAAGGTGGGGGTAACCCTCGAAGCCTTTGCTCTGACAGCCCTGGCCACGGTGATGAATTCACGAAGTTATCTAATTTTCCACTGTTTTAATTAGAGACTTGGGCTCTGAGGCCTTGCAGCTGGCTGCTTTGTGCTGCGTTCTGTTGCCTGACAGAGAAAAATGTCTTCTAGAACATCAGCCAAGCTCCCCGCCAGACCCGAGCAAGCGAAACTTCTGGGATTCATAAACTTGTGGTTTCTGGGCCGAGTGTCGTTTAAGCTGGGCCTCCGTGGGGAGAGGGTGACACAGGCTGTCTTCCTGCTCTCTGACCCCTTCAAACCAAGGTGGGGGGCCACCATCATTGCAGGGTGCAGAGGAGGGGGCAGGGGCCACAGAGGATTTCTTGGGCTTCTATGTGAAATGGAGTCTTCTCTAGGGTTATAATTGAGGCCAGCTTAGAGAACAGAGCTCTGCTTTTCCGAGACAATGTCTTTGATTGCAGAGTGTGTGCTCAGAGTAATTTAATTTACTGCTCATCTTCTGCTGGGGGATCTTTTATAACACAGCACTGTATGAAAGTGCAGTCGGGCTCTCTGTGGCCCTGCCCGTGACCACCTGCGGGAAGGAAGGAGGGAGGTGGAGAGAAGAGAGGCCTTGGCGTCACAGCCTAGGGATAGGTCCTGCCTGAGTCTGTCTCCTTTGCAGAGGAAGTAGTGAGCACCTCAGTTAAGGACGTCTCCAGGGCAGTCTTCAGGGGAGGGCAACTGCTAGCTCAAACTGGGGACCATGAGGCCCACCTGGGCTCTGAGGAGGGATGCCATCAGGACACCTTAGATTCTGAGACCACCCAGGGTGACCCCCTTCTTCAGGCCAGATACAAACTCTCTGGACTCTAAACAGCTGCCAAAAGTCACAGTAAGACACCACCCCACTGCCTTGTAGGATCCTGCTCAAAGCCAGGGCCAGCCCCGATTGCATCTTGGGGAGGAGGCCACACCTCCCCACGCATGCTGTGCATACAGCAGATGCCCCAACA
>NW_008478730.1:0-1785 GCF_000622305.1 Nannospalax galili
TTGAATTAGTTTGAATTCTCTTTAGTGATAGACATTCTCAGAATCTGAATTAATCATTTTAAATAAAACAATTACTTTTCTAGGTCCCCATGTCTTACAGAAACCTAACTGCATCTGTCTCCCACACCTTCAGTCCTTTCTTATCTAAAGGATTTCTATTTCAGATTTTAGGAAACCTATGGGTTAAACAATCCTCCTTCATATCTTTGTACTTTTTTCAGACACAGGCCAGATGTTATGTTAGGTACTAAGAGAAAATCGGTAAGTGAAACCAGCACGGTGATTGCCCTTTACCTACAGTCACTAGGCATTTATTGTGTGTCAGTTATCTATGACAACTTACACTAAGTGCTGCTGAAAGGTGGTTAGACATAAACCTGACAGCCAAGGAAGCCTAAGTTTATGCTTTGTGGTCCTAATCTTAGCTTTGCTGTGTAGACATGTGTGTGAATATCTGAGTATCTCCTTGGCTTCTGAAGTGACCCATTGATCAAACTGATGTTGGTAATTACACTCTGTCTTCCTCCTCAACCAGATCCTCCTCTAAGCACTCAAGTTTACTACATGGTATCTCAAGTCTCTGAGACTTTCAGGCCAGATATGTGGATCATTTCTGACACCGATTTTCTCCTCTATAGCTCCTTCAGTCTGATAAAACACGCATATTATCAGTTCCCTCTTCAAAATAGATCCAGAATCTCATGCCTGTGCAAAATTCCACACCAACTATCTTCTTAAAGTCACCACCTTTTCGATGGTGGCAATGTGACCTTTGCTTTCCTGATTCTACTTCCTGTTGTTCAGTATCTGCAAGGTGATGGTTTTCTTTTCATTTTACAGATACTCTTTAGGTTTAGATTATTTTTATATTCATAAAAAATTGACTAGAAACACAGAGGTCCCATGCACAACTTTGCCCCACAAGCACAGCCTCTCCGTAGTATCTGCCCACACCTGAGTGTGGATCATTTGCTGTGATCCGTGGCATATCACTGTCACCTCAAGCCCATGTTGCATGTGAGATTCGCTGAGATCGTTCATTCTATGGATTTTGGAAGAAGTGTATGGACATATATCCACCATCACAGTGGGAATCAGAAGCAGTTGACAGCGTATGAGTTAAGTCTCTATCGTACTCAAATGCATTCAGTGGCTTGCCAACTCACTCAGAACAGAATTGCTAGTTCTTCAACAAACATGAGCTTCCTTCATTTCTTTTGATATGGTCGGTCTTTTCTTTACTGAGCTGTCTGGCTCTGCTCCAGATACTTGTGTTCCTGGCTCTCTTTAAAGCACTGGAGAGCTTTACACTGAACATTCCTTTATCCCAAAGTGACCCTCATCTAGGCCCCTGCTCAGCTCCTCCCTCAAATGACGTTGGTGGAGGGCAGTACACGCTGGGCAACAGGGGCCCCCCTCTCTTAGCCCCGACATCGACTCCTTCTGTATTCCAGATCTTACATTCTCCAAATCATCCTATGTTTTGCCTCTGTGTGTATTACCTTTACATGACCGTTGTCCATGGAAAAGTTCTTGTGCTTTTATTTTTCTGTCACCCAAAAAGTTCATAAAATTATAAACATGACAATATATGGGTTGCTGGAATAGTTAAATAAGCAAATACAACAAAACATTGCAAATTATATAAAATATTTGTTAAATGTTAGCTGTTATTATTTTTGTCATTTTGAAATGGTAGAAGGGCTCACACACCCTTCCTATGGATTTTATTTCCTCTTCTTTTTAAGACTTTATCTATTATGTGTGTGTGTGTGTGTGTGTGTG
>NW_008478731.1:0-1786 GCF_000622305.1 Nannospalax galili
GCTACAGTGACTTGGGTGCTGAAGAGAGGAGTTATGGCTGAGGTGAGAGGGGTAGCTGAAAGATGAGATGGAGTCTGGAAGAAGAGCGGGGCAGGAGAGGGGCCCCAGGGCTCAGGTTAGGGGCAGAGACCAGTGAGGATGGCTGAAATGAGGGGTGGGATCTGAAATGAGAAGGGCAATAAGGAGAGGATTCCTACCTGAGGTGAGGGGTGGGGCCTAAGGCAAGGTGGGGAGCTGAGTGAGGCTTGAAGACTGACTTGAAAGTCAAGCTAAGATAAAGGTTGGGAGCTGATGAGAGGAATGTGGGCTGAGAGGAGAGGGGGCTGAGTTGATTGGTGGGAGCTGAGGTGACAGGATTGTGAGGTAAGAGGTGGTAGTTATGGTGAGAGGTGGTTGCTATAGGAGGATGAATGTGAGGCGAGGAGTGAGGGTGAGGCGAGAGGGAAGCAGAGAAGATGGATAGGGGATGAGGTGAGGGGTGAGGGATGAGGTGAGAGGTGGCGGCTGAGGTAAGGATGGGGGCTGAAATGAGGGGTGGGGGATGAGATGAGGGGTGGATGCTGAGGTGAGGGGTGGGGACTGAGGTAAGGATGGAGGCTGATGTGGAGGATGAGGTGAGGGATAGGGGCTGAGGTAGAGATGGATCCTGAGGTGAGGGGTGGGGGCTGAAGTCGGAATGGGGGCTTATGTGAGGGGGGATGAAAGGAGTGGGGGATGAGGTGAGGGGTGGGGGTTGAACTCAAAATGGGGGCCAGCGTGACAGGGGATTAAAGGAGGGGTGGGATGAGTTTAGGTAGGGGCATGAGATGAGGGATGAGGTGAGGATGGGGGATGAGGTGAGGATGGGGATGATGTGAGGATGGGGGATGATGTGAGGATGGGGGAAAAATTGAGGACAGGGGCTGAGGTGAGTGTGGAGGATGAGGTTTGCTTGGGGACTGAGGTGCCAGATGGGGGCTGATGTGAGTATTGGGGGCTGAGGTGGGGTTGGGGGCTCTGGTGAGGGGTGGCAGTGAGGTGAGGGAGGGGGCTGAAGTAGGGTGGGGGATGAGTTGAGGATGGGCTAAGACATGAGGATGGGGCCTGAGGTGAGAAGTGAGGGATGAATAAGGATGGGGTCTGAATTGAGGGGTGGGGGTGAGGGGAGTAGTGAGGCCTGAAGGGAACAGTGGGGAATGAGCTGAGTATGGGGGATGAGGTCATGAATTAGGGATGAGTTGAAGATGGGGGCTGAAGTGACTGGTGTGGGATGAGGGAAGGGGTGGGAATGAGTTTAGAATGGGGGAGGAGGTAAGGATGGGGCTTGAGGTGTGGTGTGGGGGATGATTTGAAGATGGGGGCTGATTTGAGGGGTGAGACCTGAGGAGAGGGGTGGGGTATGAGTTTAGGATGAGCAATGAGGTTTTGAGTGAGGGAAGAGTTGTGGATGGGAGCTGAGGTGAGGTTGGAGGCTGAGGTGAGGGGTGGAAGCTGAGATGATTGGTGGGGCTTGAGGTGAGATATGGAGGCTGAGGTGAGGTTGGAGGCTGATGTGAGGGGTGGGGGCTTAGGGAAGTGTAGGGACTGAGGTGATGTGTGGGGGTCAGGTGAAGGTGGGGGCTGAAGTGAAGAGTAGGAGAATGGGGTGAGGATGGAGGATGAGGTGAGGATGGAGGATGAGGTGAGGATGTGGGCTGGGATGAGGGTGTGAGCTGAGGTGCTGTTTGTGGGCTGAGGTGAAGGGTAGGGGGCTTAGGTGAGGGGTGGGGGATGAGGTGAGGGGTGTGAAATGTGTTGAGGATGGGGG
>NW_008478732.1:0-1785 GCF_000622305.1 Nannospalax galili
GTGGAGTGGGGCTCCAAGGGAGGATGCAGGGCCAGGGAGGGACAGAGAAGCTTTCCAGAAGAGGTAAATGCTAAGTCAAGTGATGAGAAATAACTGGCTGCTCCAGAGGTGGGGGCAGAGAAGCAGCTTGCTGCCATGTGGGAAATGAGACACAACTTACTTCAGTAGACACTAGGCCAGAAACGTCATGGGAATGAGGATGTGCTCTCCTCTGCCCAGAGTGCGGTTCTGAGAGCAGTAAAACAAGGATGCAAAGCTTCAAGCCTTCATCAAGACCTGCTCTTCAGAGATGCTGAGGCTCAGGGCTGGGGTGTGCAGAGGAGCCAGCATACACCCTTCTGACATCTCCTCAGAGCCTCAGGACAGGCTTGGACCATGACTTCTGTGTGGCTTGGGTAGATGAAATCAATGTCCCTAAGGCTGTCTCCTTCATGGTTAATAATGGAGCAATGATGCTGGACTCAGAGGGTAGTGAGTAAGTCCCAAGGAGGACCTACTCACTAAAACTACCAAGACATGGTGTTTGTCACTGAGGACAGAATGGGGTTGGGTTTTCTTGAGGAAGGGTCTGTAGAAGAGACATGGAGCATCTGCAACGGTAGTGCCCACACAGACCCTTCTGGAGGTTACAAATGTGCCCTGCACCACCCAGCTTTGATGTGGGTGCTGGAGATCAAACTCTGGTCCTCCTTCTTATGTGAAAAGCATCTAATGGATTGCACCATCTCCCCAGCTTCCCCCACCTCCACTACTCTGTTGAAAAAGACAAAACCAAAACCAGGGTTTCTGGAAAGGCAGTGGGTCAGAGAACCTCCAGAAATGAAAAGAACTCACCACCTAGGGCTCCCAGCTCCCTCCCCCGGGTCCATCAACACAAGTTCTGCTCTGTTCCATCAGAATCAATGACTCATAAGGGAGCAAAGCAATGGTTTAAATAAATACCACAGCTGGCAAAGCCATCAAACATTTTTACTATTGCAATGGTTTTCACTCAGAAATTTACGGAGCACATACGATGTGTAAAGCTCACTGCTAGGTGTGTTAATGCCAATGAAAAGTGGTTTTAATTAAATGTGTCTACCCAATCTTCCCTTCAAAGAAAAGTGTATTGGTCAGGTGCCTCAGAAAAACAGAACAGGAGGGAGATGTGTGTGGATAGAGAGGGACATTTACTGTAAGGGATTGGCACATGAACTTATGGAGGTTGGAAAATCTGAAAACTGCAAGCAGGCAGGCAGCCTGGAGACACAAGATTCAAATGTGAAGGCAGCACACAGGCAGAATTCCTTCCTCTCTGGGGACTGCAGTCTTTTCTTTTAAGGCCCAGATTGGAGGCCCCCTCTGTTTTAAACATTAATCTCATCTCTTTGTAGCAACATCTAGACATGTTTGACCAAATTCCTGAATACCATGGTCTGACACATTAAATCACAGACCACAGCATGGGATGACGTAGTGCAGGATAGTTGTGATACCCTCATGTATGCCCAGGCAGAGTCCCTGGGTATACAGAGTCTCCTTCATGCCCTCCTCAGGGAGCTCCAGGCCAAGCTGCTTCCATGAGATGAACCAGGGGCTGAGGTGTCTCTGGCGTATAACCTTCCTTGCTCCCTTTCAACTTTGCCTTGAACTTCGGGTTCCCTAGGTATCGGTGAGCATGCTGCTACCCCCCTACCTTTTAGGATCATTGCAAGCATGAGACAGAAACAATGTACATGGATGTTTATGTTCTCCTACTGTTAGGGAAAGAGGAATTTACTGTTTGTTTGAATATACTGCTTGCCT
>NW_008478733.1:0-1786 GCF_000622305.1 Nannospalax galili
GCAGAGGTGACTTACTTGTCTGGGCTCAGGACCCCGGAGACCTTGCTGCTGTTGAAGGTCAATGTGGCAGATACATTAGTGGTCTGGAAGAGGTGGGAGAAAGAAACATGGGTAAACCTATGGTGATTGTCCAGAGAGGGTTGGGAAGGAAAGCCTGAGCAGGCGTTCACTGAACAGCTATGGTGAAGGAAATTCGCCCACTAGACTGCAGCCTCCCACAGCACTCACTGTAGTGTTCACTAAATGATCCAACTTGGATGTGAATAGTTTTAGTTGAAATTGCTGAGGATCACAGCAGTTAAACTGTGAACAGTTCACCAAAAGAAGATATCCACTGTACATCCCTGGACAGCTCTAAAAGAGACTGCTGCTGGGTATCCCAAGGCCCATTTCAGCTCTAGTCATGATGATAATGAATTTTATCTTATTTAAAAAACAATTTTGATATCACCAGCAACACTCTGAAATGGCAGATCCACCCTCTGAAGGGAATGCCTTAACCAGAGATTGGAATTGTTGAGTTTGAAGCCTGAAACAAGACTGAAAAATTCTTCATCCACTGCATGGGGTCCCCAAAGGACTCTGAAATCTGTGTCCATTAGACAGGGGCCATCAAGAAAGGAAAAGCACTCTTAGTATTTAATGCAGAAGGAACTTAGTGAATAGAAGTGGTTATATAGCTGAAGGAATCTGAGAAGCCAAAAAAGTGTGTGAGGCTGCCCAGGATTAGTAAAATCTGGGGTTGTAATAAATCAGTTGAGACCCAAGGAATTAGGGAAAGTGGAGGAAAAGCATTCAGGAAGAGGGAACAGCATTTATAAAGGCTCTGAACCTTACCACACTAAGCCGGAAGATAAGTTCCCGGGCAGAGCTGGGCAGGAGCACAAAGCCCTCAATCTCCATCTGGGGGGCCAAGGACAATTCCCCAGGACTGACAGTCAGAAGTGGGGCGGAAACCACTGTCCCCTGGAGCTCCATATTCATGTTGGGGTACCGCCTGGTTATCTGAGGGTAGAATTTGGAGATCAAGTAGAAACAAGAAAATAGGTCTACAGAGTCTCGAGGGAACACACAAAGCTGAGACTACTTTGGGGCTGGGTTTAGTTCCCATAAAATGGGCTGTGCCTTTCCCTCTCAACCACAGAGGAACACCTGCCTGTGCATCATAGAATTTCCCTAAGACTGGTCCTCCCTGGGGGGTGGGGTGGGGGGTGGAAGCAGGCAGCTGGTGGAAGAGCACATTCCCATGAAGCCTTTGGTTCTACAAACGCAGATCCACCTGCTGTTGTCTGGAGGAGTTTGGGAGCTGGAGAGGTGGGCAGCTTTTACTGAGAGGGCCCAGGCAGGATGACTGTTTTGCTGGGTGACCATGATGCTGGCAAGAAGTAGGCACGGGAATTTCTTTTCCTTCTAGAGCTCAGGGATGTTGGAGCCAGTATGTGGCCAAGGGCAGCCCAAAGGCAGCTGGGATGACATTGCAGCTGTAAGGAAAGAAAGGGCCCAGGGATGCCTTATGGTACAGGACCTGAAATTTATTGTTTTAGTTATTCATTTTTACTTCATGTGTATGAGTGTTTTGCCTGCATGTGTGTAAGTGTACTCGTGTCCTGTAATGCCTGCAGAGGTCAGAAGAAGGCATCAGATCCCCTGGAACTGGGGTTCTTAGCCATCATGTGGGTGCTGGAATTTGAACTTTGGTTTTCTGCAAGAGCAGTCAGTGTTCCTTTTTCGGGGTTTTTGTTTTGTTTTGTTTGGTTTGATTTTTTTTTTTTTTTTTTGGGCAGGG
>NW_008478734.1:0-1786 GCF_000622305.1 Nannospalax galili
TCTTGCAGAGGACCCAGGTTTAGTTCCCAGAATCCATGCTAGGTGGGTAGCAACTGTCTGTAACTCCAGTTCCAGGAAATCTGACGCCCTCTTCTGGCACCCTCAGGCACTGCACATACCCACACACAGACACACATATACATATAATTTAAACATAATAAAAATAAATCTTCAAGAAAAAAAGGATTTCAGCAGTTAAAATTTATGATTATTGGATGTGTCTAGGGCCCTAAGACTTGATGTTCATTATCACCAAGACAGAGCAGCCTGGGCAAACAAACTGAGTACATAAAAGCACACAGCTATGTTTAAGTAACTAAAGAAACAAAGAAAACCACAAGGGACTTTGGCAGTTTAATTGAGGGTGTAAAAGAATGGTAATTACTAATGTGTCTGAGCTGTCCATACACAAACACTTGTAGAAAAGCAGCAGTTAGCACCAATTACTTTAGAGATACAAAGCTGTGGGGGAATACCGGAATGAGTTCCTATTTTTTGAAAATGTCTCAATAATGAGATTTATCTAATTCATACAGCCTGACTTTCCCTGCATGGTCTGAACTGATATGGGTCAACCAAATATATAGTAAATGAAATGATTATCTTTATTCATTAGAATCATCCTTATTAGCTATTGGGTTGGGGCATGGCTCAGAGTTAGAGCACTTGCCTAGAATCCCCCAGTGAAGTGAGGAGTGGGGGCATGGTTCAGAGGTAGAGCATTTGTCTAGAATGCCCCTGTGAGGGGCTGGAGTGTGGCTCAGTGCTAGAGCATCTGCCTAGAATTCCCCCAGTAAAGAGCTCGGGGTGTGACCTAGTGGTAGAGCATCTGTCTAGAATCCCCCAGTGAGGGGCTGGGAAGTGGCTCAGTTTAGAACACCTGGCTAGCATGCATGAATCCCTGGGTTATATCCACAGCACCACAAAAGAAGAAAACAAAGAAAAACACAAAACTATCATGGATCGTCACATCTAGGAAAGGAATTCATGACCAGTCTCTCTCTGGCCTTCAGGCACTTGCTCCACCAACCCCTCGGGGGCATAGTCTTCTGCCTATGTGTGAACTGTTCACTTCCTCCCCAAAGGCTCTCAGGAGAATGTGGTGGACAATTGTGACCTGTGACCTGAGGAGTGGCCAAACACACATGGGCATGACATATCCAGGCAAGCTTAAAGAACAAAGCCATCAACAAGGATAGCTGTGACATAAAGATACAGCAACAGCTGTTCTTTCTCCATTCCTGCTGTCTCTTGGAGGAGATGGTCTGGCTCTCTGGGAGAGGGCAGTTGCTTACAACCTGCTCCTCAGCTCTGCTAATCGTCCTCCATGGACCCCACATGGGACTGTGGCAATTCTGTGCACATTAGCTATTGGGTTGAAAGCCAGCACAGGCTCCATTTGGACAGCAGTGAAATTTCAAAGCCTCCTGAGATATTTTGTTTTCTGTTCTCCTTAACTGTCTGTCTGAGAATACAAGGTCCTGTCCCCAAGCCAGTATCCCACAGCAAGGCTTCATATTTGTTGCCAGATCCCACCCAGGCAGATGGGATCCTCACTGAATCCCATTAGTCAGTGGCTTGGTTTTGTTTCTAGATGAACCTATTGCAAATAAATAGGTTTGGAGGCAGACTCTGCTACAGAGGGACATTTATGAAGGAACATAAGCCAGGCTCCTCCTGATGCCACCAGCTTGACATTGGGCACTCCAGTTCGTGGCATCTGCATTCAAATTTAAATTTGTCATGTTGACCCACTTAGAAAAAAGTGATTTAAAAAATATGGGAA
>NW_008478735.1:0-1787 GCF_000622305.1 Nannospalax galili
AAAAAAAAAATCAAAATATTCTGTAAATGTTAAAGAAATTTCATAAATTTGAAGCCAAACAAATAGTTTTCTTTAAAGATAGTTTCTGTCTAGAGAAAACAATTACATCCAGCTGAAGAATAGGAGTTCTTCTCTAAAGTGAGGGCTGGGTGGCAGATCTGTGACCTTGCCTGCATCAGAGAACTATGCAAACGATCATGTCTAAACAGACTGTTGTCCTGTGGATGAGGAGGTCAGGAGGTGACAGGAAGACTTTGTAGATAGAGTTTTAACTGCACGAAGAGAAGCAGCCACATTGCTCTCAAAACAACCAGACGTGACTGGAGAGAGACAAAGATAGAAAACTCACCTTTTCCATTTTTGATTTTTCTTTCATCTTCTTTAACTATGTGTGTAAATAAGGTTGGTGGAGATCTCTGTGTCCATGAACCAATAAGCACAGAAGATCCCACAGGAGTGTGTAGAATGATGTAGCTGCTATTAAATTAGGAAAACAAACTATGGCCCAAGTGGAAGACAGTTACAGTCTAAGAAACAAACCCATCTCACCGGCTTCACTCATGTAGCTCAGAGTTCCCCCACTCAGACTCTCGACTTGGGTCTGGCTGTGTCCCACTTCCCACCCACTTCTGTCCCCTTGTCAAGGGTGTGCTTTGCGGATTGCCAGCCCAGGGCCATCAGTCTTGTAAAGCCCAGTTCAGGTAACTGTTCTTCAGTTATTCTAATCGCTGTAGACTGGAGGAAGATTTGACTCAAATCCTGCTTTTGCCATTTACTGATGATCTCACCTAACCTCTCTTAGTCTGTTTTTTCATTCTGGGAATGCTGATGATTTATAGAATTTTGTCATTGTGAAACAGCATAATAACAGCTATTTTATATATTATATAGAGTACTTGCTACTTTAAGATCTTATTTCATTATTTATGTGTGTAAAGTTAAGTCTGAAAGTTCCCATTCTGGCCATGGCAATTATAAGATTTCAGACTTAATTTCTAAATATTAGACAACTAGTAAAACTATACAAAGAAATGTTCTTAGTCTTTAAACAACTTGCAATACAGAAGATGCCCAACAGGAAGAACGCATGGTGCGGCTGCAACCTCTTCACCCTTACTGTGCAGTGCGTTCACAAGTGAAGCCCTGGGTGTAGGACTCAGAGAGACCAATGCTCTTGTGAGCTACAGAAAGCAGGGAATATCTTGGCACCCTGATTTCTAGATGAAAATTCTAGAAAAAGAGCTCTAGAATTGGCACTAGGACCACTTCAATGGGACCAACCAACACTCAAGTGTTTGGCTGCATACTAGGGTACGTGCATGCACATAAGGTAAAATTCTCTGAGGCAGGTGGACAGTAGCTCCCAAAGAGTTTGACCCGATTGCTGTGGCCCTGAGGATGTCACTGTGCTTGTCTTGTGTCTTCTTGACCAAAGTGAACTCTGGTGGTTGACCTAAGGTGGTAGAAAGCCTGCAGCTTAGAAACAGTAAGATTGACTCTGGATTTACCTAACAGAACCTAAAATGAAGGCTCGGGTTAGATTGAGGCAGTATGTATGCTACCCAGACAGAACACAAAACTCGTAAAAAGATGATAAGAACCTAGAACTTCAGCAACATTGCCACATATCTGAAGAAACCCGACGGGTATCCAGAAGAAAGACAACTGGGGGAAATAGAGCTCCAGCAGATATCGAAAGCTGCTGATAATCACCAAAATAGCTATTTTCAATTTGTTCAAGAATTTGAAAGACAATTTTAATGTAATGGGTAACTAGATAAGCTATC
>NW_008478736.1:0-1788 GCF_000622305.1 Nannospalax galili
GTAATGTGCTATATTATGGCACTTAATTCTCATAACTCCCCTACAAATAAGGTCTTTCCATCCTCACCCAGGGAGCTGCAGCCCAGAGAGGTCACATGGCTTTCCAGAGCCTGCCAGACACTGAGTGAGGGGTAGGGGAGTGGAGGGTGAGGGGGCTGTTGCTGGCATCTGCAGAGCAGTGTGCTCAGAGGACAGAGGATGCCTGCAGCAGGGCAGCTGTGGGGACACAGCGGTGGGAAGAGATTGGTTTATGAGACAAAGCACTTTTCAGTTAGTAACAGTGAGAGCCAGTGGGAGCCTCTGTCTTCAGGGGCTGTTTGGGGCACTGGCAGAGGGAGGAACAGAGGCAGGAGTCAGGACTGGGTATGGTGAGGAGGGGTCCGCTTATGAAAAAGTGTTTCCCAGTTGATGGTATTGAGAAGCAGGGAGTGCTGGTGCCTCCAGGGGCTACTTGGGAAGAGATCAGGGATTGTGCCTTTCCAGGATCCTGCCTTTCAAAGCTCAGTTGAATCTCAGCTTTGGTTCCTCTGGCTTTGAGCTCGGTATCTATTACTTGGCATCTCTGAACTTTGGTTCCTTCAGCTATGAATGGGGCACTAGTACCTGTCTCAACAGTAATGACATACGTCATTGAATACTGAATATAGTGTTTGCCACATTCTAAATTCAGCAAATGTGAAATGTCCCTGTATTGGTTATTTTTCTGTTGTGATAAAACACCATGTCCAAGGCAAACTTACAGAAGGAAGAGTTTATTTTGGTTTACGGTTCCAGGGGATTAAGAGTCCATCATGGCAGGAAGGCATGGCGACAACCTGCAGGCATGATGGCTGGAGTGGGAAATGGAAAGCTCTCATTTTCACCAGCAAACCCAAAGAAGAGAGAGCCACCCAGAAGCGGGACAAGGCTATGAACTCGCAAAGCCCACCCCCCAGTGGCATACTTCCTCCCACAAGGCAGCACTTCCTCAGTCTCCACGAACAGCACCACCAACAGGGCACAAAGTGTTTAAAAATGTGAGCCTGTGGGGGACACTTTTCATCCAAACCGCCACAGCCCTGAAAGGCCCGTGTGTTTGACCACTTGGTCTCCAGCTTGTGGAACCGTTTGGGAAGGTTGGGTAACTTTTAGGAGACAGAGCATCATTAGAAGAAGCGGGTCACTGGGGGTGGGCCTTGAGGTGTTCTGGCCTTCTCCCTACTGGTTCTCTGCTTCCTGACATGTTTGATAAGACTTGTCCAGCTGTCCTCTGGCTCCTGCCCCCAGGCCCCTGCCACAGTGATAGACTATGTGCTTCTGTAACTGTAGGCAAAGTAAACCCTTCGTTAAGTTGGCTTGTCGGGTATCTTGTTGCCGCGGTGTGGAAGGTATCTGAAAGAGTGGGCAACAGCTTCTAGAAACAGTCGGCGTCTCATTCTTTTGTGTCTTCTCCCCTGCTGGGCACCGTGCTGAGGCTGCAGTGAATTGTCCTGGGATTCCTGCAGCTAATGTGATGGAGAGGCTGAATTTTTTGCATTTGCAGACTTCTTCCTCCCATGTTGCCTTTTGCATGCTTACCTGTGGTGTGGACATTTGCTTATGTGGCTGAGCAGAGTAAACTTGGCTTTTAGTGGCAAAGGAATAATAAAAAAAATTTATCACTATTTTTTATTTTTATGCATATGAGTGTATTGCCTGTATGTGTGTGAGTGCACTCGTGTTGTGCAATGCACGTGGAGGTCAGAAGGGAGCGCTGAATTCCCCTGGAAATGGAGTTCTTATGGGTGCTGGGAATCAAACCCAGGTCCT
>NW_008478737.1:0-1787 GCF_000622305.1 Nannospalax galili
GGACCAGGCCCAGAGGGCTCCTGCAGACCAGAAGAAGGAACTGTGTTGGTTTGGATGTAAAGGATCAGGAAGCATTGGTGGTTCTGGGCTGAGAGGTCAGGCCCAGTGTCTGGGGTGCCAAGACAAGAATCAGGCCAGTACACAGGCTAGGAGGAGAGATCGGGTGGGGGAGGTAGAAGGGTGGATTAAGCTGGGGGAGTCAAGGTGTGGTGGGTGCCACTGTACTTACCCAGGAAAGAGGCTGGTGGGTTGTGCAGCCCAGGGAAGTAGAGGAAGGTGAGGGAGGCTTAAGACAATCTCTTAACTGTAAGCTTCTGTGAAATCAAAAGACAAATTGCATACTTCCAACATACAGTGGAACTACATACACATTCCCATTCCAAAATGGAGGCATAGTGAGGAAACTCCAGACCAAAACAAGATAAAACACCAGCAGGACAAACATCAAATCCAGTAGCTTCAAGTCCGACTTCTGGGACTTTACTTCCAAAGGGCTTAGATGGCGCAGACCCTTCAGCTTTGCTGTGTGAGGCATGCATCTTTCTCTTGGGCTGGTACCACTCCCTGTATGCATATCTCCTTGAAGGATCCCCCATAACTCTGGCATCATAAACGTCTTCTTGGGGTCTCCACTGCCAACTAGGCTTCTCCTTCACAGCTTCACACACTGACCTCTCAGAGTCTTCTTTATGCAGGAACACCCCTGCTGCACACTGCCTGGCCTTGGGGGCTCTGAAATCTCAGAGGAAGAACTGATAACCCCTTCACTCTACATTGGAATGTAGTGGCTTGAATGAAAATGTCACTTGTAGGTTCCAAGTATTTGGTCCCTAGTTGATGTTGATGTTTTTGGAGGTCTTAAAAGGTGATGCCATGCTGGAGGAAGCACATCATTGGGGAAAAGCTTAAAGAGTTCTTAAGCCTTGCTATATCTCCAGTCACTCGCTGCTTAAGTGTGTCTGCTTGAAGATGTGAGAGCTTAGCTTCTGCTCCTATGCCAGCTACCTCTATTCCTGTGCCTCCCTGCCATGATGGACTGTTGTGCATTTGGAACCATAAGCTAAATAAACTCTTCCTTTTAAAAGTCCCTTGGCCATGGTGTTACTAACACAGCAACAGAAAAGTAACGAATACAATGGTAGTCTAACAAGATCTGCATAATGACAAACACAGCTGACACACCAAGGTGGTTAGGGGAAGTTTCACAGGGTCTCACCTCAAGATGAAGAGCTACAGACAATCAACAGATGCTGAGGAAGAGAGAATCAGTTTTCTCCAGGGACTAGCTACCTGAGAGCTTATCTAATCCCAAATAAGCAGCCCTAAACATGGGTACATATGAGCACCAATAAACGGACTCAGCACATCAGGGTTGGAGAGATGGGTCAGTGGTTAAGAGCACTGATTTCTCCTGCAGAGGATCCACAACCCACATGGGAGATAGCAATCCTCTGTAACTCCAATTCCAGTGGATTCATTGCCCTCTTCTGGGCTCTACGGGCACCAGGCAAGCATGTGGTACACTTACATCCATGCTGGAAAAACACTCATACACATAAAATCAAAATAAATAAATCTTTAAAATAGGAGGGCAAGAGAGACACAAAGATTCTGCCTGGGAACATCTTGAGTAACTCTCTAGAGAAGCTGAAAGGACAGAGGAGGTAGCCAGCAGTCTAGAGAAACTGTTGGTCCTGGCCGAGCCAAACATAAGTATGGCCAGGCCCAGAATGAAAGCTACTAGAATACCCACTTAGGTTTAACTGACTTGGTATGCAGAATATTTT
>NW_008478738.1:0-1790 GCF_000622305.1 Nannospalax galili
AAGATGCAGAAACTTTTATACCCTTTAAGGACTCATATACTTTATTTGCATACCAGGTCCTTCCAGCATTTGTCAGACTCAGGAGGAAAGTTCCCCAGGGAGGCAGAGAACAAGAAAATGTGACAGAGAGGGGGCACAGAGAGAACTTCAGCTGTGCCATATTTGATTTCTTTTGGTGCATTTTGGGCTTCCTAGTACTTTTTATTTTTGATATGTTCTAAATTATATTAAATAAAAGCTCTCTTTAATGTCTTCAGAAAGATAAAAAATATACTGTATCCAGTGGTGTAAGGGGTGACCTGATTCATGAAGTAGGAATGTCATTCCAAAAATGTAATTGTTATAAAAAAATCAGATGTATAGTCATTATTTAAATGCTATTAAAATACAACAGAAATGTCAAAACAGTCAAATGCATATTCTTTGTTTTAAGATGTTTATAATTTAATTTCAAATACAAATTTTATCCCAATAGTATAATTTTAGAATTGAATTTTCTCTTCTCATAGCCAAGTGTATGAGCTAATTGGGTCATGTGACTTTCAGTAAGTTTATAGCTAGATGCCTGTAGGTGTCCTGTCATGGCCAGTTATTTTCTTATGCTGACTAAGAATTGAGACAAATTATTCATTGTAAAACAAGAGAAACATTATATTTTGAGACATTTAGCAGTTGTGGTAAGCTATGCAAATGGAGGAAATTAAAACTAACACCCTTGTCAGTGTTCGGAGAACTCACTAAGAAACTAAGCCCTCAGATAAGAGGTTGCACAGATGTTTTTGAAAGTGTAACAACTTCTACAATTATTTGACAAACCCCTTTTTCTTTAGTACTATGTATTCAGACTACAAAATCATTTGGGATTTGAGAAAAGTATAAAATTCTGTCATTTAAGATTTACATGAGATAAAAAAAGTTGATAGTTAACATAAGTAAGCATTTTAATCTTGTCACACCAGTTTAGCTAAAATTATCATTTGATTTGTCTGGTTACAATTGTTGCATTAGTATACCAAGGAGCAAAGCTTTTAGAAAATACATGTTAGGAGTTGAAAGAAGTATGCTCATTATTTCAGTGAGAAGGTCCCTGAAGTTGACATAATTCATAGTTTCCATGGGCTTTATAAACACTCATTCAGGTAAATTAGCTTTGGAAACTGAAATCACTATTTTTAATGGTTGCAAATACCATCAGGAAAAATTAATTTCTAGAATAATCATTCCTACATGGCATGATTCTTCTAAAAGTGAAAATACTTCTGTTATATAGTAAATATGTATTAAGAACATGACCAGTAATAAAACAAAACAAAAAATGAACAAAAATGCTTTATTAAAACATTTTAGAAACTCATAGTATTAAATTGATTCCCAATGACTTACTGTTGTCACCCACAGATTAATGCATCTCTCAACTCTCACTTGAGAAGCTTCCTTATGCAACAAATAGTGATTAATCCGGAGACCCACAACCAGTCAATGTCCAGAGTACTTAGTCCTGAAGAGGACACTGATATCAAACTCAGCCTCCCAAGGCTCAGAGATCATCGTGGAAGAGGGAGAGGAATGATTTTAAGAGCCAGAGGAGGTGAATGACCACAAGGAAACAGTGTTTGCCAAACAGCTGACCAGCTACCCATATGAATTCACAGCAATGGTGACAGCATGTACAAGTCTCTTGTAAGCTCAAACCAGACAAAATCCTAGCATAGGAGTGGGAAGGTGGGTAAGAAGCCTCAACCCAAGCTGAGGAATTATTGGCAACTGATAGTTGCTGGGAGAGGGAGAAT
>NW_008478739.1:0-1789 GCF_000622305.1 Nannospalax galili
TGTTATCTGCTACAATCCCCCACCCTCTAACATCAGAATCTACAATCTCCCTCAAGAGCTTGTGCTTAGACTATCCATCCTCAACTTAAAGTCAGACAGATAGAGGCACGGGATCTAAATACTGCCCAAGAGAGACAGAGAAGCAGAAAGAGAAACAACGGAAAGACCAGAGGCACAATCGGAAGCAGAAAGATTTGAGGACAGGGTGTGTTTCCAAGTTATGGGGGTGGGTGTGCTAACAGAATCTGTGTTTTCATAATGATCGCTGATGAGGCGGCCTTGACAAAAAGGCAAGAATAATATTTTACTGACAGATGTGCGTTGTTTCTATCTTCAGAAAAGCCAGGAGAGTGGAAGTTCACAAGTAAGTGCTCTTTTCTTTCACCATAGCTTTCTTGACTCAAGCCTAAAACTCCAATCTTCTTCCTCCATGGGACTGACAGGGTAGATGGTGGGGCAGGCCTCAGCAAACAGTTGTCCGCAAGCATAGCAGAACTTCCAATAGCTTAGGAAAAAGCAGTTGAAGAAGATCTTTGGACAAGATGCCCAAGTGGTCTGGTGCCTCAGACCTTGGTCTCTAAGGGCCTTGGTAACTACAACCTGTTCCATACATTACCTGCTGCCCAGCAACTGGAGCAGGAGGCGCTGCGTTACTCAGCCACTGAGCGATGCCAGTTCAATCCGAGTGCCCCCTTTCACATTGTTTTAGCTCTTCTGACCCATTTCTGCCTCCCAGAAATGGAGCAAGTGTATTCTGAAGACATTTGGGATTTCAAAAGAGGGGTCATGCTGCCTCATCCTCCCCAGAGTCCCATTCCCTAGGGATGGTTGCTAGTCTGAAGAATTGTGGTTTTATCTGTTTTTTGCTTCTTGTTTCCTCAGTGATCCAGGCATCCGATGTTGGTAAGGAATTTTGTGAATTCTTTCAAGACTTTGCAGCACAAGTAGGTGGAGAAATGTTAGGGTGGAAGGCAAAGACAAGGGCTGAGATCCAGGTCCTGGGAGCAGAGGCACTTACAGGGAGCCAGTCTCTCCAACACAGACTGGATGTGTTCTTAGGATGCCCAGGCCCTGAACAGCCAGGCTACATTGCTATCACTGGCTATGGATTCACTACTCTGGAGTGACTGTCACTCCATTGTTAAAGTCAGTCTTTGTCCACAAACTCAAGGGAATAAGAAACAGGCCTTCTTCTCAACTTTTAGCACGGTTGAGAATGGAAGTCAGCAGTGCCCATTTAGGGGATGAAGCCTGGGGTCTTGGAACGATTAACTGTTGGGTGAGATGGTAACATGGGGCCTGGCCCACCTCCTTGCCCTACCCCTCGTGTCAGGGTTTTACAATAATTTCATAGCCATGGTCCTTGATAAAGAGAAAAAGCCAGATACCAGGAGCAGAGCACAGAGTCCTGAGGAAGGCAATTCAGAGAGAACACGCACTGGGTGGGAAGATGCCAGGTAAAGGGCTGGCTGTCACATTGACTATCCCCCTAGGGGAGATGCATGAGGACTTCAAGACACTCAAAGAAGAGGTTCAAAGAGAGACCCAAGAAATGGAGAAGCTGAGTCAAGTGGGACAGAGCTCCCTGCTCAGCTCACTCAACAAACTTCTAGGAAAGAAAAAGGAGCTCAAAGACCTTGAGCTCACGGTGAGGACCCAGTAGGAAAACAGGAGGTGGGGAGAAGGAGGGCGTGGGTGGTGGAGAGCCATTGCAGCTGGTGAAGGGGACCTGATGTTAGCTCAGAAGCCAGTGGTGATGGGAATTCACAGCAGAAACCTTTCCCAAGGC
>NW_008478740.1:0-1789 GCF_000622305.1 Nannospalax galili
ACCAAAATGCCCTTATGTGAAATCACAATGCCCCTATGTGCCATCACAATGCTTCAATATGCCAACGCAATGACCCAAAGGGCCATCAAAATGCTCCAATATGTTATCATAATGCTTCAATATGGCATCACAAAGTAGAATGTACCATCACAATGTCCCAATGTGTTATCACAATGCTTAATGTGCCATCAAAATGCTCAATGTGCCCTCATAATGACCCAAAATGTCATAACAATGTTCAATGTGCCATCACAATGCCATCATGTGTGATCACAGTGCTCCAATATGTCATCGCAATGCTGCAAAGTGACATTATAATGGTCAGTCTGTTATCACAACACCTCAGTGTCATTTCAATGCTCAATGTGTCATCACAATGCCCAATGTGCCCTAACAATGCCCAATGTGCCATCACAATTCCCCAATGTGTCATCACATTACTCCATTGTGTCTTCAAAATGCTGCATTGTGACATCACAGTGCTCACTGGGACATCACACTGCAGCAATGTGGCATACAATGCTCCTATGTGTCATGACCATGCTCAATGTGTCATCACAATGCTCAATGTCCCTTACAATGACCCATTGTGTGATCACAATGCTCGGTGTGCCATCACAGTGCCACGATGTGTCATCACAATGTTCAGTGTGTCATCACAGTGCCACGATGTGTCATCACAATGTTCCTATGTGCCATCATAATGCCTCAGTGTTCCATAACAATCTTCAATATGCCATCCCAATGCTCAAATATGTCATGATAATTCTTTAATGTTCCATAACAATACTGAATGTGCCATCACAATGCCTCAATATGTCTTCACAATGCTCCAATATGTCATCACAAAGACTGAAAGGGCCAACACGAAAGGGCCAACACAATGCTCCAATATGTCATCACAGTGTTTCAATTTGCCTTCACTGTGCTGAATGTGCCATCACAACGCTCAGTGTGCCGTAACAATGCACCAATGTGCCATCACAATGCTCCAATATGATATCACAATGCTCCAATGTGTCATCACAATGCTCCAATATGTCATCACATTGCTCAGTATCCATAACAATGCCCTAATGCGTCATCTCAATGCTCACTATGCCGTCACAATGCCCCAATGTGTCATCAAAATGCCCTATGTGCCATCACATTGCTCCAATGTATCATCACAAGGCCACTATTTGTCATCACAATGCTGCAATGTGTCATAACAATGTTCTATGTGCCATCACAGTGCTCCAATATGCCATCATCATGCTTCAATGCACCATCACAGTGTTGAATGTGACATCATAATGCTCAATGAGCCCTCACATTGTTCAATGTGCCCTCACAATGCCCAAATATGTCATAACAATGTTCAATGTGCCATTACAATACCCTAATGTGTGATCACAGTGCTCTAAAGTGTTATCCCAATGCTCCGAAGAGGGATTCCAATGCTCAGTGTGCCTTCACAATGCTCAGTGTGCCAGAAAAATGCTCAATGTGCCATCAAAATGCCACAATGTCATAAATGCTCCATTGTGATATTACAATGCTCAGTGTGCCATCACAATGCAGCAGTGTGTCATCAGAATGCTCCAGTGTGTCATGACCATGCTCTATGTGCAATCGCCATGCAGAATGTCCTCTTAAAATGCCCCATTGTGTCATCACAATGCTCAGTGTGCCATCACAATGAACCAATGCATCATCACAATATTCCACTGTGCTATTACAATATTTCACGTGCAGTCACAATGCCTCAATGTGCCATCACACTGCTCCTATGTGTCATCACAATACT
>NW_008478741.1:0-1791 GCF_000622305.1 Nannospalax galili
AAATTTATATACAAAATAAATAAATTTTATTTATTCTTTGAGAATTTCATATATGAAATATATAATATCCACATCCCTGTCCCTTCAAACTTCCCTGAGACAGGCCCATGTTAGCCCATTATCATTAAAATAACTTCTTTTGGCTTCTCTTGACATGGGCATAATAAAGCCAGATTCTCGGCCAAAATCTCACTTGAATGGTTTCTGGCTCACTTTGTGACAGAATTCTTATTGCCTTTTGAGAACTTATGAGATAGGCCTCCACTCTTCATATGACTGTCATTATTCTCATTGACAAGATCCCATCAGAATGGCCCATTGAGCTCCGCTGACAGTAGTCAAGGTCTTTTCTTGTCCAAAGCTCTAAATTCTCCCACATCCCGCCAACAAACCAAGTCCAAAGGCATAAGCACCACGTGTGTAGAGCACGGCAGCCACCCCACTCAGCACAGTTTTCTGCATCAGTTGCTTTTCCTGCTGCTGGGGTAAGTTACCTTGACAAAAGCAGCTTAATGAAGGAAAGGTTGGTTTCGCCTGATACTTTGATGGTATACTCTACCATAGCAGGGAAGCCATAGCCGCAGGAAACTGAGGAGGTGCTTGGATCCACTGCCTTTGAGGTGGGGAAAGCAGAGGGCAAATTATGCGTATGCTCACCGAGCTTACTCCTTTATGTGGGCCAGGATCCAAGGCCAGAGGATGGTGCTGCTCAGTTTTAGGGTGCTGCTCTCCTTTAGGGTGAACTCCCACCCAATTAAATGAAGTACGATAATCCTTCACAGCCATTCACACATGGAAATTTATCTAAATAATCCCTCACAGGCAAGCCTCAAGACTTGTCTCTTTGGTGATCTAGAGCCCGTCAAGCTGTCAATCAATAGTAACCATCTTATAATTGTATTTTATCTTCAACAGAACTAATTGTATGAACATATTCCTAAGCAAACCATGTGCTTTGGTTTCAGGACATAAAGAAATCCAGCTAGAATTGATCTAGACGTTTCCCCACTGCTGGCTAGCTTTTACAGTGCTAGGAAGTACTATGAGAATGCTCCTGGATAGTTGTCATCGTAAATTTACTCAGCTGTAGGTCCCTGTGTGACATGATTGACCTTCCATGGAACACGTATACCCTGAAATAATAGTGAAGTCACTGCTGTGGTAGTGAACCACTTTGTATTTCAATTTGAGGCCTGCATTACTTGTGGGAATTAAGGTGTAGTACTTTAAAGCTGATCAAAAACCCAAAGCTGTGGCCATCATGGACCCTAGTGGGGGAGCTACTACTATTACTTTGCTAAAAGGAGATGATTTACCAATTGAATTACTTGCTAAAAGGAGATGATTTACCAATTGAATTACTTTCTGAAAGGTTTTGTTCAAGTTCAAGGTTTAGTGAAGCTATAACTTTTGGTCAGTTATGCTTCTTTTTGCAGTGAGTTGCAGTTACTTCAGAATTGAACTCTTGCTGAGAATAAGTGACTGTTCAATGCTCAGCCCTAAATAAGACATCTAAGTCACCCCTTCCAACGATTGGGGAACATTGTGGAAGAGGGGGAAGAAAGAATGTAGGAGGCAGGGGAAGGGTGGAGTGATATAAAGTATGGACCCCAAGGGACGACATGACCATCATAATCTTGAACTCTCAGCAGTTCTGATTACAAGCACAAGTCCAAGACTGGGTCAGCTGGCATACTGTCACCAAAAGAAGGGGAGCTCAAGAGGTTCTGCCTCTTCTTGAGGACTTGTGGGTAGTTATTGCTTGCTGATGGATGGGGCTTATGAAGCCTC
>NW_008478742.1:0-1791 GCF_000622305.1 Nannospalax galili
TCCTTCCCCCCCCCCGCTTCCTTTCCTTTCCTTTCCCCTTCCTCTGCCCTCCTTTCCTGTCCCCCCCACCCCTTCCCCTCTCCGTTTACCTCTTCCTCCCTCCCTCTTCTGAGACACCGTTTCACTAAGCAACCCTGATTGGCCTATAACTTTCAATGCTCTTCCCTCATCGTCCTGAGTGCTAGTGTGTCAGACCTGTGCCACCGGGCTGGCTCTTCTGTTATTTTGACTCCAGGAACACTGTCCTGTTTTCGGATATGCCAGGCATTTGCACTGCTTTAACTCCTGCCTAGAATTACCCTCCTCCCCTGCTCTGCCACAATCACTGTCTGCCTCAACTCCTACTACAGCAGACTCCCCTCCGTTACCCTTATGCTGGCTTTCTCTTCACATTACTCGGCATGGCTTAATATTTTACTCTCTATCTACTGACTGTCGAATTTTCTTCTGTCTTTCTTTACTACAGTAAAGAGCTCTTCAGATGGGGACTCTCTCCTTCACAGCTGTATTTCCGTGCTTAAAACAGCATCTCACATATGGCGTGTACAAAACCCCTTTTCAGGTAAACAATTACCAGTTAAAAGGAATTCAGTGACAGCCAGGAAAGGCTTGGAAGAAGGTAGCAAGGTTCCAATTCGGCATGGATTTTGAAGGCGTGTCTGGAATATGATGTTCAGATCCAAAACTAACACTTTGAAGAATGACACACAAAAAGGCAAACCATCAGGATCGCACCAACAGCACGGCCCTGGCATCTACAAACATCAACACATCCACAGAGCACGGTTTCCTGGCATTCACCGCAGTGCTGATGAACACAGTGACAGCTAGTATGGTTTCCGCATTAGCTATGCACAGTTCAATGGGCTGTGAGACATCACAGTGCATGTGGTTCACCGACACTTTCCCCCATCCCTGAACTGTGTGCTTGATGCACTGACTCAGATGATTTGTGTGTCAGATTCCTGTTGAACAAACCTGCACTTCCAGCTTGCCTGAGGGGTTTAAATCTGGCCCACATGCCGCTCGCTATGCAATCCACTTCGTCCCATATAGGCTTTATCAACCTGAAGCCAAGCATTTCCTCATCCTGTTGGAAACACTCTGGATCACCTTGCAATTGCAGTCAACTACAGGCATTTATTGGTTCCTTAACATGGTCAAACATGTTAAATAGACACCTGCCTTTCCAGGCACTATGGCTACCCTTGTGTATTCTACAGTGCTCTTAAGTGGCACTACGGTGCAAGAGAAGAGGTTAGGTCCATTTGCGGTTGTAATGGGCTGTGCCATCAGACTACCTGCGTCTGAATCCCATCCCTACTCCTCAGCAGTTCTATGCATCTGGACACACAGCATAATCCCCTGTTGCTCAGTCTCTGAACCCATACAAAATATTCAAATATAGAACCTTTCTTTTAGGGTTTTCAGAGAATTACACTAAACTGCAAAGCAGTAAGAGCTGTGCCTAGCAGACAGCACACTTTCAGTCTATGTACGTAAGCCATCACTATTGCCTTGGCTAATAGTGATGACAGCACCATGGTCAACACCTAGCACTATCACTGATCATTATCACTAGTTGGCTTAGCTCAAATTTTCAGGAGAATACTAACTAGGACTTTATCACATTCTGATAGCCTGTATACTGTATGCTGATCAAATCAGATACTTACTGTGATATTACACTGTCAATTTTCTCTTTGAGATGTACATTTAAATCAATAGACCCCCGTGTAAAGCAGATGACCTTCTGTAAAGTAGCTGGGCCTTATTGAATCAGTTGAAAAT
>NW_008478743.1:0-1789 GCF_000622305.1 Nannospalax galili
GCAGGTGGGCCTGTGTTGTACCAGAAAGCAAGCTGAGCACAGGTCAAAGGAGTGAGCCAGTAAGCAGCATTCCTCCATGGTCTATGCTTCTGCTCCTCACCTGAGCTCCTGCCTTGGCTCCCTCCATGATGAACTAGACACTGAAAGTGAAACAAACCCTCTCCTCCCCAAGTTGGTTTTGATCAGTGTTTTCATCAGAGCAACAGAAAGTAACTAGGGCAGCATGTTTTATTCCAGCACTACGAACAGTTTCCAAGACAATCAACCAAGGCATCCAATAGTAAATAAATGGGTCTTAAAAAAGGTAGTTAATTCACACAAGGGAATATTATTTAACAATAGGAAAGAATGAGATCTTTGTCACTTGTCGCAACTGGGATTGGATGTTATGTTAAATAAAATAAGCCAGGCACAGGAAGATGATACTGTGTGTGATCACTTGCCTGTAGAAGCTAAAAACATGATCATATAGTAGAGATTAGAATAGCCATCATGGCGCTGTAGAGATGGCTCAGCGGTTAAGAGCACTGACTACTCTTCCAGAGGATCTGGGTTCAATTCCCAGCACCACATGGTGGCTCAAAACGGTCCATAACACCAGTTTCAGGGGATCCAACACCGTCTTCTGACAGGCATTGCATGACACAGGTACACTTACACACATGCAGGCAATACACTTTTACACATAAAATAAAAACAACAAATAAAATATTTAAAAAGAATAGCCATCACTAGAGGCTGGGACCAGCAACAGGGAGAGGGACAGATAAAAGGCAGAGAAGCTAGGCACCAGACCAAGTGGGGAAGACGTTCCAATGTTCTATTGCCAGGAGAGTAACTACAGTCAAAACAATTAATTACATATTTCAAAACTAACTAGAGGAGAAGAATTTGCAGGCTCCCAACACATATAAATAAACACACTTAAGCACCTGGAACTGCAGGTTCAATCATCATGGATGGTATTCATGTCTGGATTTATAATAATTTACTGCATAAATAAGTCGTAACAAAAGTTGAAAAAACCCTACCATGTTACTTTGTCACAGTGTTCGGGACCACCTGGGAGACCACAGACTCGATTCAGGTCAAATTAGACAAATTTATTAAGGCTGCAGCTGACAGTCAGTCTCCAGATTGAGATAAGAGACTACAGTGAGACTGTGAGGGAGAGGAGATCTTTTAAAGACAGAAAGCAAGAGTTGCTTCATTTCTGTGGTATTGACAGTTGCAAAGACAGTGGGTTCACACTGAGCCTCAGATGCAGCGGTAAGCAAATTTACAGAAGCCCAAAGAAGCAATGTTAGTCATTTCATAACACAGGTATAATCTTGAGGGCAAGGGGCTTTTGAGGTTATTGCTATTTCAGTATATTTGCTAAGAAAAACGGGATATTGATCAGGTTATTTCCCTTGGGTGGGCAAGAAACACAGCTGCAATGTCTGGTGACCTTCATCTCTGTGGTCAGCCATTTCTAAAAAGAAAAACAGATTTCCGGGTGGCAAGTGACTTACTGGAACTAAGTTCAGACCTTGAACTGGTCTGCTGAGCTGGCTTAAGGGAAAAACGGAAGTGGGGGCTCAAAACGGCGTTAGCCTCACAGTCACATCTTCACAGCCCTTAGAATGGCTGTTCCAGCTGAACTGTACGATGATTAAGTAAAGTTTGAGTATGAGTGTTTTGCCTATATGTATGTAAGTGCACTTGTGTTGTACAGTGCTTGAGGAGGCCAGAAGATGGTGTCAGGTCCCCTGGAACTGGAGTTATGGATGGTTGTTAGCCACCATGT